>NC_053426.1:27854037-28164818 GCF_007990345.1 Gossypium hirsutum | reverse complement strand
TTGGCAATAAATATGTTATAAGGAGTATGATGAAAGTAACAGAAAGAAAAAATTGTGTAGTTGATTTTTTATGCCGTGACTAAAGAAAAGAGAAGATTTGTTATCTTTTTCACTCATTTAGTAAAAAAGAAAAACAAGAAAAAAATTTCATCTTGGTTCATCCTGCCAAAATTAAGAGAAAGAAGAAAAGGTGAAGAGATTCGGCCATGCATGTAGCTAGGCTAAGGTATGTTTGATGATGTTCCATGAGATGCATGCATGTTTTAGTTGTTAGCTTGAGTCACTAGCTGTCTAAATCTTGCTATTGATGGAATGGCACTTGACCATGGATGCATCATTCTTGGTTGGTGTTTGATGTTGTGGTGATGAGGCATGAGGATGAGTTAAGATTCGGCCTAGGTGGAGGTTGTGTTAATGCATTGCATGCAAATATGAAGCTTGTTAATGATGCATGTGATGATGGTTGATGATTCTTGAACCTCTTTTTAGCATTTTTGTGTGAGCACATATGTGCATTGGTTGCTAAATGGAGAAGAATCGGCTAGCAAGATGTGTGCTAAGGCCGAATGTAACTTTGCATGTTAATGAGCAATGCATGTGTTAAATTGATGAAAAGGGGGAGGATGCTTTACTAGTGTGTATATGTGTGTATTAAGTGTTGAAATCGACCCCAAAAATAGACATGCATATTCGGCCAAGGGGAAAGAAATTAGCTAATATGTTGTGTTGATGCATGATTTTTGCATGTATGAGACTTAATGTCTAATGTATAAATATGGGCTAAGTGCCTTGTGTTCATCTTTTGATGCCTAAATGAGAAATCAATTTATTTGTTTAATTAAGCTCAAGAGCAAAGGGGAAATAAATCCGATAAAGGGAAGGAAAAAGTGGTTGAATAGCTAGCGGAATCGTTCGACAACACCCGAGGTAAGTTCTTGAGTAAGAGAGCTTAAATTACGATGTGATTAAATCATGCTCTATGTGTGGCTATTGAGCCGAATGTGCAAGGACGATATGTGCCTTGTGTTTGAGTTTCGCAAATGAAAATGAAATATGAATGTGCCATGAATTATTGTAGATGTGCATGATTAATTGAATGCTGTCCGGGCTAAGTCCCGAAGGCTTTGTGCTAAGTGAATATATCCGGACTAAGATCCGAAGGCATTTGTGCGAGATACAAATTCCGGGTTAAGCCCCGAAGGCCTTTGTGCGAGATACTAAATCCGGGTTAAGTCCCGAAGGCATTCGTGCGAGTTATTAAATCCGGGTTATGTCCGAAGGCATTGTGTGAGTTACTAAAACCGGGCTATGTCCCGAAGGCATTTGAACGAGGAGCTATATCCGGTTAAATCCCGAAGGTACGTGATTTGGTAATGAATGAGCTTGCTGTAAAATTCCAGCGAATACTCGAAAAACATCCCAATATGGGGATATGTTACGTATGTGTTGAATTTAATCGAGCCCTTACAAATAAATGTTCGCTCAGTTGATAAACGAGCTACCGGCCTTCGGCTAAGTTAGTCTATTGTGTATGTACATAAGGGTTGTTAATGTTGTGAAGCAAGTTTGATATCGGTAAATTGCGTATTATGAAATATTCCGTTTAGCTAAATGTGTGTTATTCTTTGTTTATGCTGGAATTCCTTGCTCAAAACTTACTAAGCATAAATTGCTTACTCGTTACACTGCTCCTCTGTTTTATAGATTTTTGGTTCTCCAGCTATCGGACTCGGGATCTTGAAGTCGAAGTCGCCCACACTATCAAAGGCTCTTTGGTACTATTTGGTTGAATTTTGATATGGCATGTATAGGACTACCCATTGTTGTTTTCGAGTACTTTATGAAATGTATAAGTGTACAGCCATGCGAAAATGGCTTGTAGAAGTGGAGTATGGCATTAGACCATTCGTGTTTATGAATGTATAGATGGTTTCATGATGTAACTATAGTTGGAATGGAAGTGTTGAGCAAATGATCAGCCATTGGAATGGCTAAGTATGATCATATGTGGGCATATGTATGACAAGGCCCTAGTTGGTCCATGAAACCCCGAAAATAGGTAAGGTTTACTTTGAAAACAGAGGCTGACAGCAGCAGTGGTGTGGATTGGAAAAATCACAAGAATTCGTAGGAGTGGAATTAAATAGTGAATAAATTATGTAATCGAACCTTGATGAATCTACTTTCATATGAAAGTAACGAAACAATCATATGAACAGTACAGTAAGAGATATCGGGTTCTTGTGGAACAGGGCCAGAACAGTTTCTGGATTCCCTGTTCCGACTTTGGAAATTCACTATAAATTGACCAGAGATAATTAGGAGTCATACCATATATGTATGGATTCCTCTCTGAGTCTAGTTTCCATAGAAACAAACGGCATCAGTATTGAAGCTCTGTGCAGAGAGATATCCAAGTCGTAATGGGAAAAGGTCAGTGTAGTCGACCCCTGTAACATGGGAGACTTTGACTAATAAACTGTACTAATTGGCCCGACCAAAAATTCTAGAAAAAAATACATAGGTGGGGACATGAGTCTAGTTTCAGGGAAAAATCACAAAACTGATTTTCGAGTTGTGAAACTCAAGATATGATTTTTGAAGCGACTAGTACTCAGACTGGGCAGTGTCTGGAAAAATTTTTCAAAGTTTGTTAACATCTCGTGTCCGACTCCGGTGTCGGTCTCGGGTTCGGGGTGTTACATTAAATTGGTATCAGAGCTACGGTTTAGTCGATTCTAGGACTACCGTAATGTGTTGGGTCTAGCTATACATGCCATTTTATGTGATTACTTGATAGTGTGGTGATTTCTGACAATTGTAAATGTGTTTATAGTAATGGATCCCGATCGTGACCGAGAGGTAGCTGATGATCTTGAGAGTGTAGCGCCTGCTCCCGCACAAGGGACAGTGCCGGCAGACTCTCAACCTAATGCTAGTAATCCGAATGATGAAGCTAGACAAGCATTCTATAGCGTGATGAATGATTGGTTCAACCAATACATTCGAACTAATATGGCTGTTCCACAACCTCCATTCCCGACAAATACTACCCCCGCACCTACAATACCACCGGTAACGGACCAAATAAGGTCAAATAAGCCCCCAGTTGACAGAATCCGAAAACATGGGGCTACTGAATTTAAGGCTATGGATAGCGATGATGCCGAGCAAGCTGAATTTTGGCTGGACAACACTATCCGGGTACTCGATGAGCTATCTTGTACACCCGATGAATGCCTAAAGTGTGCTATCTCCTTGCTACGTGATTCTGCCTACTATTGGTGGAGTACTCTGACTTCTGTTGTGCCCCGAGAGCAAGTAACTTGGGAGTTTTTCCAAACTGAGTTTCGGAAAAAGTATATCAGTCAGAGATTTGTTGATCAAAAACGGAAGGAATTTCTTGAGCTTAAGCAAGGCTCCATGTCGGTTACTGATTACGAGCGAAAATTTGTTAGACTTAGCAAATACGCTCGGGAATGTGTTTCGTCCGAAGCTATTATGTGTAAACGCTTCGAGGATGGGCTGAATGAAGATATAAAAATGTTCGTTGGCGTTCTTGAAATACGAGAGTTCGTGGTACTTGTTGAACGAGCTTGTAAAGCCGAAGAGCTTAGAAAAGAAAAGCAAAGAGTTGATGAGGGAACTGGAGAGTTTCGTAAAAGATCCTCGGGAAGGTCTCTTCAACAGACATCGAAGAGATTTCGAGATGATGCGGGCCAGTTTAGAGGCACTTCGGGCCTTTTTAGACGAGATCGTGATCGACCCCCTGTGGGTACACGAGGCACTTCGGTCGCCAGTGTTGGGAATGAACGTCGAGATAGAACGAAATGTCGATATTGCGGTAAATGGCATTCGGGGAGTTGTAGATTCCCTGACCGCTCCTGTTACAAGTGCGGATCAGTTGACCACTTCATTAAAGATTGCCCGAGGTTGTTTGAACAGAATGAAAATCAGAGTGGGAAACCGGGTGCTACCACTGCTCGAGGTAGACCATCTGGAAATACGGGCAATGCTAGTGGTGGTCAGAGAGGATCTAGAGATGATATAACCAGATCCGAAGCTCGTGCGCCTGCTAGAGCTTATGCTATACGTGCCCGCGAGGATGCTTCTTCGCCTGATGTTATTACCGGTACATTCACTCTCTTTGATACTAATGTAATTGCTTTGATTGACCCCGGTTCTACTCATTCTTACATATGTGAAACCTTAGCATCCAGTAAGACTTTACCTATTGAGTCTACTGAGTTTGTAATTCGGGTGTCAAATCCCTTGGGTCATTACGTGCTTGTCGACAAAGTGTGTAGAAATGTCCCTGGAAATTCGAGGTTCCTGTTTTCCGGCGGACTTGATGCTTTTGCCGTTTGATGAATTTGATGTTATCCTTGGTTTGGATTGGTTGACCGCGCATGATGCGATTGTGAATTGCAAGAGCAAGACTATTGATTTGAGGTGCGCAAATAACGAAGTAGTCCGAATTGAGTCTGCGGACTTGGAGGGGATGCCAGCTGTAATATCAGCAATGTTGGCACAGAAATATGTAAGAAAGGGTGCGAAGCATACCTTGCGTATGTACTTGATGACAAAGAATTAGAAAAGAAACCCGAATCTGTGCCGGTGGTTTGTGAATACCGGATGTTTTTCCGGAAGAATTGCCGGGTTTACCACCTGTTCGGGAGATAGAGTTTGGTATTGAGCTTGACCTAGGACTACGCCGATTTCGATAGCCCATATCGTATGGCACCAACCGAGTTAAAGAGTTAAAAGCTCAGTTGCAAGAATGACGGATAGAGGTTTGCTCGACCAAGCTTCTCACCTTGGGGTGCACCAGTATTGTTCGTGAAGAAGAAGGACGGAACCATGAGGTTGTGTATTGACTATCGTCAACTGAATAAAGTGACGATAAAGAATAAATATCCGTTGCCGCGCATCGATGATTTGTTCGACCAACTGAAGGGAGCCACAGTGTTCTCAAAATAGATTTGAGATCGGGCTATTATCAGTTGCGAATTCGAGAATCGGACATACCAAAAACTGCCTTCAGAACGAGATATGGTCACTATGAATTCTTAGTGATGCCGTTTGGGCTCACTAATGCCCTGCGGTATTTATGGATTTGATGAATCGGATCTTCAGACCATATTTGGATCGGTTCGTAGTTGTGTTCATTGATGACATTTTGGTCTATTCAAGAGATGAGACCGAACATGCTGAGCATCTGAGGCTAGTGCTGCAAATTTTGCGGGAAAAGCAGTTATATGCTAAGTTCAGTAAGTGTGAGTTCTGGTTAAGAGAGGTTAGCTTCTTGGGTCATGTGGTATCCGCGTCGGGTATTCGAGTTGACCCGAACAAAATTTCAGCCATACTTGACTGGAAACCTCCGAGAAATATTACTGAAGTTCGGAGCTTTTTGGGGCTCGCCGGTTATTACCGACGATTTGTGAAAGGTTTCTCGATGATAGCCACACCAATGACGAAGCTACTTCAAAAGGATGTTAAGTTCGAGTGGACGGAGAAATGTCAGAAAAGTTTCGACCAACTGAAAACTCATTTGACTGAAGCTCCAATTTTGGTGCAACCCGAATCAGGTAAAGAGTTTGTCATTTATAGTGACGCATCCCTACTTGGGTTGGGTTGCGTATTGATGCAAGAAGGTCGAGTCGTGGCCTATGCGTCGAGACAATTGAAGCCACACGAGAGGAATTATCCGACCCATGATCTCGAACTAGCTGCCATCGTGTTTGCTTTAAAAATATGGCGACATTATCTGTTTGGTGAGAAGTGCCATGTATTTTCGGATCACAAAAGTCTCAAATATTTGATGACTCAACGAGACTTGAATCTGCGACAAAGACGTTGGCTTGAGTTGTTGAAAGATTACGAGCTTGTCATTGATTACCACCCGGGAAAGGCTAACGTGGTTGCGGACGCCTTAAGCCGGAAGTCATTGTTTGCTTTACGAGCGATGAACGTGCATTTGTCTGTTCTACCAGACAATGTGTTAGTAGCTGAATTAAAAGCTAAACCATTATTGACTCACCAAATTCTGAAGCTCAGAAAGTCGATGATGAATTGGTTGCAAAACGGGCTAAGTGTTTTCCGAACGAGGAATCGGAGTTTCAAATTGATGATGATGATTGTTTGAGGTTCAGAAATCGTTTGTGTGTTCCAAGGAATTCGGAACTCATTTCGATGATTCTGAACGAAGCCCATTGTAGCCGAATGTCAATTCACCCGGGGAGTACGAAAATGTACAACGATTTGAAACGTCAATTTTGGTGGCATGGTATGAAACGGGACATCTCCGACTTTGTTTCGAGATGTTTAATATGTCAACAAGTGAAAGCGGAACATCAAGTGCCTTCAGGATTACTCCAGCCGATCATGATACCCGAGTGGAAATGGGATCGAGTCACAATGGACTTTGTGTCCGGACTGCCCTTGTCAGCAAGTAAGAAGGATGCGATATGGGTTGTTGTTGATAGACTGACTAAGTCGGCTCATTTCATCCCCGTACGTACGGATTTTTCATTGGATAAACTAGCTGAATTGTACGTTTATCAAATTGTGAGATTACACGGGGTACCTGTTTCTATCGTGTCGGATAGAGATCCGAGATTCACCTCACGATTTTGGAAGAAATTGCAAGAAGCTCTGGGTACCAAGCTGCATTTTAGCACTGCTTTTCACCCCCAAACCGATGGTCAATCCGAGCGGATAATTCAGATACTTGAGGATATGTTGAGATGTTGCATCCTCGAGTTCAGTAGTTCATGGGAACGTATTTACCTTTGATTGAATTCGCTTACAACAATAGTTTTCAATCAAGTATTAAGATGGCACCTTACGAGGCTTTGTACGGTCGTAAATGCCGTACACCATTGTTTTGGACCGAGCTCGGTGAAAGTAAAATTTTCGGAGTTGATTTGATTAAAGATGCTGAACAGAAAGTAAAGGTAATCCGTGAAAGTCTGAAGGTAGCCACGGATCGTCAGAAGTCGTACGCAGATTTGAAACGAAAAGACATCGAGTATCAGGTGGGAGACAAAGTGTTCCTTAAGGTTTCACCTTGGAAAAAGATACTCAGGTTCGGCCGTAAGGGCAAGTTGAGCCCAAGATTCATTGGGCCGTACGAAATCTCCGAACGAGTTGGTCCGGTTGCGTATAGATTGATTTTGCCCCCGGAGCTTGAAAAGATTCATGACGTCTTTCATGTTTCGATGCTTCGACGCTATCGATCTGATCCATCGCATATAATTAGCCCATCAGAGGTTGAAATTCAAGTCGACATGAGCTATGAAGAAGAACCGATGCGTATCCTAGCTCGTGAAGTGAAGGAGTTGCGAAACAAAAGAGTTCCGCTAGTAAAGGTGTTATGGCTCAAACACGGGATCGAGGAAGCTACTTGGGAGACCGAGAGCTCGATGAAAGAACGATACCCAAACCTATTTACCGGTAAGATTTTCGGGGACGAAAATTTCTTAAGTGGGGGAGAGTTGTGACAGCCCAAAGTTGACCCTAGTCGGGAAGTGGTTTCGGGACCGCTAAACCGAGTCACCGAAATGTTTGAATGTGATACTTATTGTCTAGAATATGTAATTATGAATGTGTGAAAATTTCAAGCTTCAATTTGGTTGATTTCATGTGAATTTAGTCAATAGGACTTATGTGAGAAAATTCTAAAATGTGATAGGTCAATGTGTGAGGACCTATTAGTGCATGTGGACAAAGGGGGGACTTGCATGTCAAATTCCCCCCTACTAGTAGTGGCCGGCCATGACAAGCATGGTAGACCAAGTTTGATGGCCAAGACATGTCATAGACATGTTTTGTTGGTGCATCATGGGTGGAAAAAATAAAATAATAGGCATGGAAATTAAATAATGAAAAGGAGTATGATGAATACACAAAAAAAAAGTGTGTAGTTGATTTTTTCCCCCCCATTGCCGTGAGCTAAAGAAAAGAGAGGAGAAGATCTTTGTTCATCCTTTTCTCACCTTCATTTAGCCTAAATTAGAAAGAAAAACAAAGAAAAAAATTTTCTCATCCTTTGGTTCATCCTTGGCCAAAAATTTTAAGGAGGAAAGAAGAAGAAAGGTGAAGAGATTCGGCCATGCATGTAGCTAGGCTAAGGTATGTTTGATGATGTTCCATGAGATGCATGCATGTTTTAGTTGTTAGCTTGAGTTCTACCTAGCCCATGGTCTAAATCTTGCTATGTGATGGAAATGGCACTTGACCATGGATGCATCATTCTTGGTTGGTGTTTGATGTTGTGGTGATGAGGCATGAGGATGAGTTAAGATTCGGCCTAGGTGGAGGTTGTGTTAATGCCATTGCATGCAAAATATGAAGCTTGTTAATGATGCATGTGATGATGGCTTGATGATTCTTGAACCTCCTTTTTAGCATTTTTGTGTGAGCACATATGTGCATTGGTTGCTAAATGGAGAAGAATCGGCTAGCAAGATGTGTGCTAAGGCCGAATGTAACTTTGCATGTTAATGAGCAATGCATGTGTTAAATTGATGAAAAGGGGGAGGATGCTTTACTAGTGTGTATATGTGTGTATTAAGTGTTGAAATCGACCCCAAAAATAGACATGCATATTCGGCCAAGGGGAAAGAAATTAGCTAATATGTTGTGTTGATGCATGATTTTTGCATGTATGAGACTTTAATGTCTAATGTATAAATATGGGCTAAGTGCCTTGTGTTCATCTTTTTGATGCCTAAATGATGAAATCAATTTATTTGTTTAATTAAGCTCAAGAGCAAAGGGGAAATAAATCCGATAAAGGGAAGGAAAAAGTGGTTGAATAGCTAGCGGAATCGTTCGACAACACCCGAGGTAAGTTCTTGAGTAAGAGAGCTTAAATTACGATGTGATTAAATCATGCTCTATGTGTGGCTATTGAGCCGAATGTGCAAGGACGATATGTGCCTTGTGTTTGAGTTTCGCAAATGAAAATGAAATATGAATGTGCCATGAATTATTGTAGATGTGCATTATTAATTGAATGCTGTCCGGGCTAAGTCCCGAAGGCTTTGTGCTAAGTGAATATATCCGGACTAAGATCCGAAGGCATTTGTGCGAGATACAAATTCCGGGTTAAGCCCCGAAGGCCTTTGTGCGAGATACTAAATCCGGGTTAAGTCCCGAAGGCATTCGTGCGAGTTATTAAATCCGGGTTAAGTCCCGAAGGCATTGTGTGAGTTACTAAAACCGGGCTATGTCCCGAAGGCATTTGAACGAGGAGCTATATCCGGTTAAATCCCGAAGGTACGTGATTTGGTAATGAATGAGCTTGCTGTAAAATTCCAGCGAATACTCGAAAAACATCCCAATATGGGGATATGTTACGTATGTGTTGAATTTAATCGAGCCCTTACAAATAAATGTTCGCTCAGTTGATAAACGAGCTACCGGCCTTCGGCTAAGTTAGTCTATTGTGTATGTACATAAGGGTTGTTAATGTTGTGAAGCAAGTTTGATATCGGTAAATTGCGTATTATGAAATATTCCGTTTAGCTAAATGTGTGTTATTCTTTGTTTATGCTGGAATTCCTTGCTCAAAACTTACTAAGCATAAATTGCTTACTCGTTACACTGCTCCTCTGTTTTATAGATTTTTGGTTCTCCAGCTATCGGACTCGGGATCTTGAAGTCGAAGTCGCCCACACTATCAAAGGCTCTTTTGGGTACTATTTTGGTTGAATTTTGATATGGCATGTATAGGACTACCCATTGTTGTTTTTCGAGTACTTTATGAAATGTATAAGTGTACAGCCATGCGAAAATGGCTTGTAGAAGTGGAGTATGGCATTAGACCATTCGTGTTTATGAATGTATAGATGGTTTCATGATGTAACTATAGTTGGAATGGAAGTGTTGAGCAAATGATCAGCCATTGGAATGGCTAAGTATGATCATATGTGGGCATATGTATGACAAGGCCCTAGTTGGTCCATGAAACCCCGAAAATAGGTAAGGTTTACTTTGAAAACAGAGGCTGACGCAGCAGTGGTGTGGATTGGAAAAATCACAAGAATTCGTAGGAGTGGAATTAAATAGTGAATAAATTATGTAATCGAACCTTGATGAATCTACTTTCATATGAAAGTAACGAAACAATCATATGAACAGTACAGTAAGAGATATTCGGGTTCTTGTGGACAGGGCCAGGACAGTTTCTGGATTCCCTGTTCCGACTTTGGAAATTCACTATAAATTGACCAGAGATAATTAGGAGTCATACATATATGTATGGATTCCTCTCTGAGTCTAGTTTCCATAGAAATAAACGGCATCAGTATTGAAGCTCTGTGCAGAGAGATATCCAAGTCGTAATGGGAAAAGGTCAGTGTAGTCGACCCCTGTAACATGGGAGACTTTGACTAATAAACTGTACTAATTGGCCCGACCAAAAATTCTAGAAAAAAATACATAGGTGGGGAAATGAGTCTAGTTTCAGGGAAAAATCACAAAACTGATTTTCGAGTTGTGAAACTCAACATATGATTTTTGAAGCGACTAGTACTCAGACTGGGCAGTGTCTGGAAAAATTTTTCAAAGTTTGTAAACATCTCGTGTCCGACTCCGGTGTCGGTCTCGGGTTCGGGGTGTTACATTAAATTGGTATCAGAGCTACGTTTAGTCGATTCTAGGACTACCGTAATGTGTTGGGTCTAGCTATACATGCCATTTTATGTGATTACTTGATAGTGTGGTGATTTCTGACAATTGTAAATGTGTTTATAGTAATGGATCCCGATCGTGACCGAGAGGTAGCTGATGATCTTGAGAGTGTAGCGCCTGCTCCCGCAAAGGGACAGTGCCGCAGACTCTCAACCTAATGCTAGTAATCCGAATGATGAAGCTAGACAAGCATTCTATAGCGTGATGAATGATTGGTTCAACCAATACATTCGAACTAATATGGCTGTTCCACAACCTCCATTCCCGACAAATACTACCCCGCACCTACAATACCACCGGTAACGGACCAAATAAGGTCAAATAAGCCCCCAGTTGACAGAATCTGAAAACATGGGGCTACTGAATTTAAGGCTATGGATAGCGATGATGCCGAGCAAGCTGAATTTTGGCTGGACAACACTATCCGGGTACTCGATGAGCTATCTTGTACACCCGATGAATGCCTAAAGTGTGCTATCTCCTTGCTACGTGATTCTGCCTACTATTGGTGGAGTACTCTGACTTCTGTTGTGCCCCGAGAGCAAGTAACTTGGGAGTTTTTCCAAACTGAGTTTCGGAAAAAGTATATCAGTCAGAGATTTGTTGATCAAAAACGGAAGGAATTTCTTGAGCTTAAGCAAGGCTCCATGTCGGTTACTGATTACGAGCGAAAATTTGTTAGACTTAGCAAATACGCTCGGGAATGTGTTTCGTCCGAAGCTATTATGTGTAAACGCTTCGAGGATGGGCTGAATGAAGATATAAAAATGTTCGTTGGCGTTCTTGAAATACGAGAGTTTGTGGTACTTGTTGAACGAGCTTGTAAAGCCGAAGAGCTTAGAAAAGAAAAGCAAAGAGTTGATGAGGGAACTGGAGAGTTTCGTAAAAGATCCTCGGGAAGGTCTCTTCAACAAGCATCGAAGAGATTTCGAGATGATGCGGGCCAGTTTAGAGGCACTTCGGGCCTTTTTAGACGAGATCGTGATCGACCCCCTGTGGGTACACGAGGCACTTCGGTCGCCAGTGTTGGGAATGAACGTCGAGATAGAACGAAATGTCGATATTGCGGTAAATGGCATTCGGGGAGTTGTAGATTCCCTGACCGCTCCTGTTACAAGTGCGGATCAGTTGACCACTTCATTAAAGATTGCCCGAGGTTGTTTGAACAGAATGAAAATCAGAGTGGGAAACCGGGTGCTACCACTGCTCGAGGTAGACCATCTGGAAATACGGGCAATGCTAGTGGTGGTCAGAGAGGATCTAGAGATGATATAACCAGATCCGAAGCTCGTGCGCCTGCTAGAGCTTATGCTATACGTGCCCGCGAGGATGCTTCCTCGCCTGATGTTATTACCGGTACATTCACTCTCTTTGATACTAATGTAATTGCTTTGATTGACCCCGGTTCTACTCATTCTTACATATGTGAAACCTTAGCCTCCAGTAAGACTTTACCCATTGAGTCTACTGAGTTCGTAATTCGGGTGTCAAATCCCTTGGGTCGTTACGTGCTTGTCGACAAAGTGTGTAAGAAATGTCCCTTGGAAATTCGAGGTTCCTGTTTCCCGGCGAACTTGATGCTTTTGCCGTTTGATGAATTTGATGTTATCCTTGGTTTGGATTGGTTGACCGCGCATGATGCGGTTGTGAATTGCAAGAGCAAGACTATTGATTTGAGGTGCGCAAATAACGAAGTAATCCGAGTTGAATCTGCGGACTTGGAGGGGATGCCAGCTGTAATATCAGCAATGTTGGCACAGAAATATGTAAGAAGAGGGTGCGAAGCATACCTTGCGTATGTACTTGATGACAAAGAATTAGAAAAGAAACCCGAATCTGTGCCGGTGGTTTGTGAATACCTGGATGTTTTTCCGGAAGAATTACCGGGTTTACCACCTGTTCGGGAGGTAGAGTTTGGTATTGAGCTTGTACCTGGGACTACGCCGATTTCGATAGCTCCGTATCGTATGGCACCAACCGAGTTAAAGGAGTTGAAAGCTCAGTTGCAAGAACTGACGGATAGAGGTTTCGCTCGACCAAGTTTCTCACCTTGGGGTGCACCAGTATTGTTCGTGAAGAAGAAGGACGGAACCATGAGGTTGTGTATTGACTATCGTCAACTGAATAAAGTGACGATAAAGAATAAATATTCGTTGCCGCGCATCGATGATTTGTTCGACCAACTGAAGGGAGCCACAGTGTTCTCAAAAATAGATTTGAGATCGGGCTATTATCAGTTGCGAATTCGAGAATCGGACATACCAAAAACTGCCTTCAGAACGAGATATGGTCACTATGAATTCTTAGTGATGCCGTTTGGGCTCACTAATGCCCCTGCGGTATTTATGGATTTGATGAATCGGATCTTCAGACCATATTTGGATCGGTTCGTAGTTGTGTTCATTGATGACATTTTGGTCTATTCAAGAGATGAGACCGAACATGCTGAGCATCTGAGGCTAGTGCTGCAAATTTTGCGGGAAAAGCAGTTATATGCTAAGTTCAGTAAGTGTGAGTTCTGGTTAAGAGAGGTTAGCTTCTTGGGTCATGTGGTATCCGCGTCGGGTATTCGAGTTGACCCGAACAAAATTTCAGCCATACTTGACTGGAAACCTCCGAGAAATATTACTGAGGTTCGGAGCTTTTTGGGGGCTCGCCGGTTATTACCGACGATTTGTCAAAGGTTTCTCGATGATAGCCACACCAATGACGAAGCTACTTCAAAAGGACGTTAAGTTCAAATGGACGGAGAAGTGTCAGAAAAGTTTTGATCAACTGAAAACTCACTTGACTGAAGCTCCAATTTTAGTGCAACCCGAATCGGGTAAAGAGTTTGTCATTTATAGTGACGCATCCCTACTTGGGTTGGGTTGCGTATTGATGCAAGACGGTCGAGTTGTGGCCTATGCGTCGAGACAATTGAAGCCACACGAGAGAAATTATCCGACCCATGATCTCGAACTAGCCGCCATCGTATTTGCTTTAAAAATATGGCGACATTATCTGTTTGGTGAGAAGTGCCATGTATTTTCGGATCACAAAAGTCTCAAATATTTGATGACTCAACGAGACTTGAATTTGCGACAAAGACGTTGGTTTGAGTTGTTGAAAGATTACGAGCTTGTCATTGATTACCACCCGGGAAAGGCTAACGTGGTTGCAGACGCCTTAAGCCGGAAGTCATTGTTTGCTTTACGAGCGATGAACGTGCATTTGTCTGTTCTACCAGACAATGTGTTAGTAGCTGAATTAAAAGCTAAACCATTATTGACTCACCAAATTCATGAAGCTCAGAAAGTCGATGATGAATTGGTTGCAAAACGGGCTAAGTGTTTTCCGAACGAGGAATCGGAGTTTCAAATTGATGATGATGATTGTTTGAGGTTCAGAAATCGTTTGTGTGTTCCAAGGAATTCGGAACTCATTTCGATGATTCTGAACGAAGCCCATTGTAGCCGAATGTCAATTCACCCGGGGAGTACGAAAATGTACAACGATTTGAAACGTCAATTTTGGTGGCATGGTATGAAACGGGACATCTCCGACTTTGTTTCGAGATGTTTAATATGTCAACAAGTGAAAGCGGAACATCAAGTGCCTCCAGGATTACTCCAGCCGATCATGATACCCGAGTGGAAATGGGATCGAGTCACAATGGACTTTGTGTCCGGACTGCCCTTGTCAGCAAGTAAGAAGGATGCGGTATGGGTTGTTGTTGATAGACTGACTAAGTCGGCTCATTTCATCCCCGTACGTACGGATTTTTCATTGGATAAACTAGCTGAATTGTACGTTTATCAAATTGTGAGATTACACGGGGTACCTGTTTCTATCGTGTCGGATAGAGATCCGAGATTCACCTCACGATTTTGGAAGAAATTGCAAGAAGCTCTGGGTACCAAGCTGCATTTTAGCACTGCTTTTCACCCCCCAAACCGATGGTCAATCCGAGCGGATAATTCAGATACTTGAGGATATGTTGAGATGTTGCATCCTCGAGTTCAGTAGTTCATGGGAACAGTATTTACCTTTGATTGAATTCGCTTACAACAATAGTTTTCAATCAAGTATTAAGATGGCACCTTACGAGGCTTTGTACGGTCGTAAATGCCGTACACCATTGTTTTGGACCGAGCTCGGTGAAAGTAAAATTTTCGGAGTTGATTTGATTAAAGATGCTGAACAGAAAGTAAAGGTAATCCGTGAAAGTCTGAAGGTAGCCACGGATCGTCAGAAGTCGTACGCAGATTTGAAACGAAAAGACATCGAGTATCAGGTGGGAGACAAAGTGTTCCTTAAGGTTTCACCTTGGAAAAAGATACTCAGGTTCGGCCGTAAGGGCAAGTTGAGCCCAAGATTCATTGGGCCGTACGAAATCTCCGAACGAGTTGGTCCGGTTGCGTATAGATTGATTTTGCCCCCGGAGCTTGAAAGAATTCATGACGTCTTTCATGTTTCGATGCTTCGACGCTATCGATCTGATCCATCGCATATAATTAGCCCATCAGAGGTTGAAATTCAAGTCGACATGAGCTATGAAGAAGAACCGATGCGTATCCTAGCTCGTGAAGTGAAGGAGTTGCGAAACAAAAGAGTTCCGCTAGTAAAGGTGTTATGGCTCAAACACGGGATCGAGGAAGCTACTTGGGAGACCGAGAGCTCGATGAAAGAACGATACCCAAACCTATTTACCGGTAAGATTTTCGGGGACGAAAATTTCTTAAGTGGGGGAGAGTTGTGACAGCCCAAAGTTGACCCTAGTCGGGAAGTGGTTTCGGGACCGCTAAACCGAGTCACCGAAATGTTTGAATGTGATACTTATTGTCTAGAATATGTAATTATGAATGTGTGAAAATTTCAAGCTTCAATTTGGTTGATTTCATGTGAATTTAGTCAATAGGACTTATGTGAGAAAATTCTAAAATGTGATAGGTCAATGTGTGAGGACCTATTAGTGCATGTGGACAAAGGGGGGACTTGCATGTCAAATTCCCCCCTACTAGTAGTGGCCGGCCATGACAAGCATGGTAGACCAAGTTTGATGGCCAAGACATGTCATAGACATGTTTTGTTGGTGCATCATGGGTGGAAAAAAAAATAATAGGCATGGAAATTAAATAATGAAAAGGAGTATGATGAATACACAAAAAAAAAGTGTGTAGTTGATTGTTTTCCCCCCCATTGCCGTGAGCTAAAGAAAAGAGAGGAGAAGATCTTTGTTCATCCTTTTCTCACCTTCATTTAGCCTAAATTAGAAAGAAAAACAAAGAAAAAAATTTTCTCATCCTTTGGTTCATCCTTGGCCAAAAATTTTAAGGAGGAAAGAAGAAGAAAGGTGAAGAGATTCGGCCATGCATGTAGCTAGGCTAAGGTATGTTTGATGATGTTCCATGAGATGCATGCATGTTTTAGTTGTTAGCTTGAGTTCTACCTAGCCCATGGTCTAAATCTTGCTATGTGATGGAAATGGCACTTGACCATGGATGCATCATTCTTGGTTGATGTTTGATGTTGTGGTGATGAGGCATGAGGATGAGTTAAGATTCGGCCTAGGTGGAGGTTGTGTTAATGCCATTGCATGCAAAATATGAAGCTTGTTAATGATGCATGTGATGATGGCTTGATGATTCTTGAACCTCCTTTTTAGCATTTTTGTGTGAGCACATATGTGCATTGGTTGCTAAATGGAGAAGAATCGGCTAGCAAGATGTGTGCTAAGGCCGAATGTAACTTTGCATGTTAATGAGCAATGCATGTGTTAAATTGATGAAAAGGGGGAGGATGCTTTACTAGTGTGTATATGTGTGTATTAAGTGTTGAAATCGACCCCAAAAATAGACATGCATATTAGGCCAAGGGGAAAGAAATTAGCTAATATGTTGTGTTGATGCATGATTTTTGCATGTATGAGACTTTAATGTCTAATGTATAAATATGGGCTAAGTGCCTTGTGTTCATCTTTTTGATGCCTAAATGATGAAATCAATTTATTTGTTTAATTAAGCTCAAGAGCAAAGGGGAAATAAATCCGATAAAGGGAAGGAAAAGTGGTTGAATAGCTAGCGGAATCGTTCGACAACACCCGAGGTAAGTTCTTGAGTAAGAGAGCTTAAATTACGATGTGATTAAATCATGCTCTATGTGTGGCTATTGAGCCGAATGTGCAAGGACGATATGTGCCTTGTGTTTGAGTTTCGCAAATGAAAATGAAATATGAATGTGCCATGAATTATTGTTAGATGTGCATGATTAATTGAATGCTGTCCGGGCTAAGTCCCGAAGGCTTTGTGCTAAGTGAATATATCCGGACTAAGATCCGAAGGCATTTGTGCGAGATACAAATTCCGGGTTAAGCCCCGAAGGCCTTTGTGCGAGATACTAAATCCGGGTTAAGTCCCGAAGGCATTCGTGCGAGTTATTAAATCCGGGTTAAGTCCCGAAGGCATTGTGTGAGTTACTAAAACCGGGCTATGTCCCGAAGGCATTTGAACGAGGAGCTATATCCGGTTAAATCCCGAAGGTACGTGATTTGGTAATGAATGAGCTTGCTGTAAAATTCCAGCGAATACTCGAAAAACATCCCAATATGGGGATATGTTACGTATGTGTTGAATTTAATCGAGCCCTTACAAATAAATGTTCGCTCAGTTGATAAACGAGCTACCGGCCTTCGGCTAAGTTAGTCTATTGTGTATGTACATAAGGGTTGTTAATGTTGTGAAGCAAGTTTGATATCGGTAAATTGCGTATTATGAAATATTCCGTTTAGCTAAATGTGTGTTATTCTTTGTTTATGCTGGAATTCCTTGCTCAAAACTTACTAAGCATAAATTGCTTACTCGTTACACTGCTCCTCTGTTTTATAGATTTTTTGGTTCTCCAGCTATCGGACTCGGGATCTTGAAGTCGAAGTCGCCCACACTATCAAAGGCTCTTTTGGGTACTATTTTGGTTGAATTTTGATATGGCATGTATAGGACTACCCATTGTTGTTTTTCGAGTACTTTATGAAATGTATAAGTGTACAGCCATGCGAAAATGGCTTGTAGAAGTGGAGTATGGCATTAGACCATTCGTGTTTATGAATGTATAGATGGTTTCATGATGTAACTATAGTTGGAATGGAAGTGTTGAGCAAATGATCAGCCATTGGAATGGCTAAGTATGATCATATGTGGGCATATGTATGACAAGGCCCTAGTTGGTCCATGAAACCCCGAAAATAGGTAAGGTTTACTTTGAAAACAGAGGCTGACTGCAGCAGTGGTGTGGATTGGAAAAATCACAAGAATTCGTAGGAGTGGAATTAAATAGTGAATAAATTATGTAATCGAACCTTGATGAATCTACTTTCATATGAAAGTAACGAAACAATCATATGAACAGTACAGTAAGAGATATTCGGGTTCTTGTGGGACAGGGCCAGGACAGTTTCTGGATTCCCTGTTCCGACTTTGGAAATTCACTATAAATTGACCAGAGATAATTAGGAGTCATACTATATATGTATGGATTCCTCTCTGAGTCTAGTTTCCATAGAAACAAACGGCATCAGTATTGAAGCTCTGTGCAGAGAGATATCCAAGTCGTAATGGGAAAAGGTCAGTGTAGTCGACCCCTGTAACATGGGAGACTTTGACTAATAAAATGTACTAATTGGCCCGACCAAAAATTCTAGAGAAAAATACATAGGTGGGGACATGAGTCTAGTTTCAGGGAAAAATCACAAAACTGATTTTCGAGTTGTGAAACTCAAGATATGATTTTTGAAGCGACTAGTACTCAGACTGGGCAGTGTCTGGAAAAATTTTTCAAAGTTTGTAAACATCTCGTGTCCGACTCCGGTGTCGGTCTCGGGTTCGGGGTGTTACATAGCAAGTTTGTACAGTTTCAATATGTTAATAGCAAGTGACATGTACCTATGTTGAGTTGGTCTTTAGTTTGAGTTGTTATTTTGGTATTTATGTTTAGAAATGTTATACTTAAGTATGATCACATGAGTGTTAATCTAATTGTATAATGATATGCTTTCTTATCCAAGTTATGTGATACTATGATTTGAATTTAAAAACTTACTTGTATGCCAAGTGAATTATTGTGATGCTAGACTTTAGAACGAATAGGTATGTACTTGAGATCATACACTTATAAGGGATTGATATGTTGAGAATGATGAATTGACATTTGAATTAATGCCTAAAATGCTATGTGATGAGTTTTTGGGTCATTTTGACCATTTAGTATTAGTGCTTGATAGTGTCGTGAATCGAGCCTCTATTCTTGTAGTCACGACTCTCCCTTGCTGAGATCGCGACATTGAGCCTCATGTCCTCAAGGTCACGATGTTTCTCTATTGAAGTTGTGACGTCAAATTCTTGTTTTCAAGGTCGCAACTTACCTCAGTTGAAGTTGCGACATCATGCTTCCGCCCTCAATGTGACGACATTCATCCTTCAATGTCGTGACTTAATCCCTGAATTGGTAAATGTTATATTTTAGTCCTTCATTTGTTACCGATGTTTTATAAGAGCTTTCATAAGCTCACTGATAACTCAGATTTGAATAAATAATGTGTTTTTATTAAGATTAGAAACTTGATTACTTGTATGACTTGTCTATTTGATATTAAAATACAATCATAGTTGCTTCGATAATGAATGTGGCATTTCACATCTCGGATCTGACAATCTGGTCGGGGGTAGGGTGTTACATAGTCTATTAATAAGCGTAAATAAAAAAAAGCTATTAGCTCCTTCTCTTTTCCTACTACTTGTTTTTCTCTACTACTCCAACAGATTTTTCGCGAGTATTTTTTATGCATGATTTTTTAAATTTATTCCAAAACAAGTTAAATATATATATGATTTTATATGTGCATTATTATATTTAGAAATATATGTAAAACAATTTTGAAACAATTAAAATTATAAATTAAAAAAATAATATAGAAATTATCAATTAAATTCTATTATTAATATTTAATCTAAATATTTGTTAAGAATAAAGTTTATTATAAAAATTAAAGACATGATATAAGGGTAATTTCATAAATTATCATTATATTCCTAGGAAGATGCTTAGTGAGTCAAATGTGATAATATAATTTTTCTAGTGTTATACAAGATGCCTCTTTTTATTTACTTCAAACTTTTAAAATACCAATTCACCTCCTCTTGAAGTTTTTTTATTGTCAGATGTTTATTGTTTTGTGGTGGGTACAAAGATTCTTTTAATTTTTTTTCTTCTTTTTGCGATGTACTAATTTATAAATTTGTCGTAGTATTTACAGGGAGAAAAGAATATGCATTTAGTGTTTCTTTCTAATTATGATTTGTTTTTTTTTATTATAACTTTTCTAATTTTTTATTTGAAAATTTTTAATTAAGTTTGAAGAAATTCTAAAAATCGGTAAAAATATTGGAAACAGGTTTCCACTTTCTACTAATTGTTTTGAAAAAATTACTCTTTATTTCAATATTTTTAATTAAATAAAATCCTAATTAGAATCTAACAGTATATTTGGTTCATATGAATGGCAATGTCATTCAAGCCATATTCGACGCGATCTCTCCATTCAGTAGTTTAGTTGTAGATAATATCATTGAGACGAATAGGTGATTACAACCCACTTCAATAAAAATGCTGAATAGCCATTCAGGGCATCACCCTCCAAATGACTATTCGGTGTTTCTAGGAATGCAACAAAAAAAAAATATTCCCGTTTTACCCAACTCAACACATCTTGTAGCAACATAACTCGCAAATTAAAAAGAAAAAATAATAAAAGAAAATAACTTTAAAAAAGAGAGGATATAAGAGCTTGGATTTAGTTTACAAAGACAAATCCGAACAAACCTGTCTAGAGATTGGCTATATCAAGGCTTGAATTCCTTATTCACAAGTTGATGGAATTTAAATTGATGACCAACAAATGATGACCAACAAAGCTTGTGATCTCGCTTCCATTTATGTTCTTTCTTTTCCTACAAAGTTCGTTTTTCTCCTTAACGATTTATGTTTGTTTGGCCAAAAAATATGATTATGAATTTGAGTATTTTCAGTGAACTTTAAAACTTGAAACCTTAGGGGAAAGGAAGATAATAGAAAGAAAAATAACATATCAAAAAATGGAAAATGACGGTGAGTTTTGGGCCAACATTTGATAAATAGTGAGCCGGTGACAGTGGGAAACAATGCTTAATGGTGGCAAGTTGCAGGTTTTTGGAAAATTGTAGAAGGGGACTCATGAGGTAAAGGTAGAGGGAGAAGAAAATGGGAAAAAAAAAAGGGAGAGAAAATTTGTTACAAATAATCATGTTTTAATATAATTTAATACGTCAGTAACTATGAAGTTTGATAAAAATAAATATTGATATAAATAAATATATTGAAACATGATTAAATTATATATTATTTTATTAAATTATATTTAATAATAATTATGTTAAAATTAGATGTGCTCATAGGCCTGGTTGGGTTTGGGCCGAGCTTAACTAAAAATTTAGGCCCATTTACTAGGCCCGGGCTTGGCCTAACCCAAAAAATAGGCTTAAAATTTTGCCCAAGCTCGACTCAGATAAAAATGATAAAACTCGGGCCCGAGCCGACCCGACAATATTAATTTTTTATATTATTTTTATATAAATTTTAAATATATATAATACAAAAAAAACTAAAAATATCAAAATAATTATTTCCCAACAAATTAAAAATAAATTTTAAAAAATATGTAGAATTAAATAAGACTAAGATAAATACAACTTAACAAGCAAATGTCTCTAAAATAATAACAAAATTAACAAATATCTTTAAAATAATAACAAAATTAACAATAAAATAAGTTTTATACGATATTCAAACAAAAACAATAAAATAGTAACAACATAATAGTAAAATGGTAGCAAAATATGGAGAAAACAACAAGAAAATAACATTCAAAAAATAAAAAAAAAAACATATTTTTTTGTCTTTTAGTGAATTCGGGTCGGGCCCGAGCAAAAAAAATATTACCCGAGGCCCAGTCCTTTTTTAAACAAGCCTTATTTTTTTATCCAAGCCAATTTTTCGGGCCTATATTTTTGTCCAAACCCTACCACATTTCGAGCGGGGCTTTGGGTCGGGAGGTCTAGTTAAAATATAATTAAATTATTTATTTTTATTAAATTATATTTAATAAATTTTTTTAAAATTTAATAATAATAACAATAATCATCTAACTACAAAAATATTTTAATAGTACTCTGATCATTTAAATCTTTTTATATTATTACAAAATCTATTTTATTTAGTTAAAATACTATTACAACTCTATTTTATTTTATTGAACTAAACAATTAAATTACTAATTACAATTCTATTTCATATCTCAATTCTATTATAACCTTATTTCGTCCTTTCAACTAAATATGCCGTGAGAAATAATTAGGGAAATTATTATTCATATTACTATAATATTTATTGAAAGAATCTATTAAAATTTTCAAAACTTTGATTAGTAATAAATTCTTTTTGGCACTACACCAGTGGTTGCGGGCGTAATGTATAGGGGGAATTACAACAACGACCGCTAACGTGCGCCTCTCACTCTCCTCGACAAATTCCATTAACGCCACCGTTTGCACTGCTCGTCGTCCCTCTGGTAGGTCTGTTTTATTTTCCAATCTCTCTATCTCTACCTATTTCTTGAGGTATTTTTAGTTATTTTGGAAACCCTAGATTTTTGTTATTTCTTTTTCATTTATTCTTTTCGAAATCTTATTTCCCCATTGGGTTACGTGCAGTAGAGGGAGAGTAGGACCTAGGCATTGACGATAATTTGTGAAAATTCTTTAATCGGAAGAAACTCTATCCATATTTAGCTGTAAGTAGAATTTTTGTGAACATTTCAGGATTGGTTGAGGCTTAGAACTTTTGGCTTATGGCTTTAGTTGCTTATATGAAGGATTCGAAATTATGAGCTTTGCGTTTTTGGTTGTAGAGAGATGGAAAGTGATGATGGTTCAAACTTGAAGGCAGGTCCACCGTTTGCAATTTGATTTGGGAATAATGTTGAGCTAGGGTTAGGAAAGGTTTCATTACAGAATTCCTTTGAAAGTTAGGGACTAGAAAATGGATGGTGGTGGGGGCTCTAAGAAAAGATTAAAGGTCACAGCGGCGGAGGTTGGTGTTGATTCAGATGATGATGAGCCCATTTTGTCTTTGTTGAAGTTAAGGAAACCTAAGAATCCTAAAAAGGATAAGGCTGGATTGGAAGGCAGTGCCGGGAAGTGCCAGAAGGTTGAAGTTAAAGCAGGTAAAACTGTGGATAAAGATGAGGAGGATTTTGGGGGAATGAATGATACATTGGCCAGCTTCAGAAAGAAGTTAAAGGATCCTAAAAAAGATATTGATCCAGGAGCAATGAGGGTAAGGAGTTATTCTTTGAATAAGTCTGTGGAGGGTGGTGGAATTTTGGATGGGAAATCTGTGTCGAACACTGATGTGAAAGGTCAGGATATTGGTGAAGACAGGTCTGATGTGGCTAATGATAAAGTTGTTGGAAAAAAGCGTACAGGGAAAGTAAGGAGAACCAAGTCAGATTCAAAAGCCACGCCTAGTGAGGTTGATGATGAATCTGGAGCTAAACTTGAGGAAGATCAGAATGAGGGAGGTTTGTTGCCTGGGGAAGGTTCGTATCAGTGTTCTCACAAGGCACAATCTGGTTCAGTAGGGAAATCTTGCGCAATTTTGAGTTTGAAACATAATTGCGAGGCTGCTCATCATGCTTCTGATTCAAAGAATCCTAGCAGAAATTATGGTGATAGTTCTCATTCAGTTTCTAGCTCAAGCTTCTCACATTCATCCTCCAAAGAATGCAACACAGCTGAGAATCAAGGATTTGACCATAGTTTGTGTCAACAAGAAAGCATTTTGGAACCAGGTGACGTAACTGTTCAAAAGGATCCTACAGAGCATCCATGTAGGTCATCTAAATTTTGTGACAAGGAAAGATATTGTCATTCCAACATTGAGCTCAGGGACAATTTCTCAGCAATTGACCAGAGGAGTAGACCAGGAAGTGAAAGTTCACAACAAAATAAACATAATCTGTCACTGTCTGTTGTTGATTCACTGAATATGGAAGAAACTTGCACTGATGTTCCAAATTCTTGCGCTGAGGAATACTCTTTAGAAACTTCCATTCATCCCAATGAACTTGTTGCCTCCATTCAGAGGTGCAACTCTGCTCTGGATCAACCTTCTGAAGACGCAAGCCATGGTGCTTGTGGTCCCAGCCATGATACTGTTTTCATCAGCAAAGAGGCCAATGTTGACTCTCCCATTTCAACACCTGATGAAAATGAAAGTTTCCATGAAGATGCAGTCTCTCTCCCTAGTTCAGAAATAAGAAACAGCAAGTCATCAGCTGTCCAGCGAGGTGGGCGCAATATTAAAAAGCGTAGACACGGAGATATGGCTTATGAAGGGGATGCTGATTGGGAAAATTTGCTAACCGAGCAAGGTTTTTTTGGAAATCAACAGTTTGTAGACAGTGATCATTCCTTTAGAGCAAGAGAGAAGTTTGATGAGGCAGCAGTATCATCTGGACTGAAAGCTCGTGCTGTGGGGCCAGTTGAGAAGATCAAATTTAAGGAGGTGTTGAAGTGTAGAGGTGGGCTACAGGAATACTTGGAATGCAGGTTTGTGAATATGTATATAGTTTTATTTGCTGTTTATAATTGTTATGAATGTTTATAAGTATTGGTTCCTTTTTATGTTCTTATTCTGTTTTTGTTTTAAACGATAAACTATAGCTATTAATTACACTGAGACCTTGGGTGCCAGCTTGCCAGGTAGCATCTTTTGTAGTAATTTTTACTTTTATGATCTGTGGTTTGGCATCTAGAGTCATTCATAAAATTTAAGGATTTGTACTTAGTCACTTCCTTTGATAGGAGTTGATATGATTGCTAATTTCCAATGTGCTGCCTTTGAATTTTCTATTTTATAAATTATGTTTTCTTCAATGGAATTTAATTCCTTGGTGCTGCAGGAATCATATTTTAGGTCTTTGGAGCAAAGATGTTAACCGCATTTTGCCTCTTGTTGACTGTGGTGTTAGTGACACTCCTTCAGAGGGTGAACCATCCCGAGCTTCTCTAATTAGGAAGATATATGCATTTCTTGATCAGGGTGTAAGTGTTTGCTCTGAAATGAGTGAAAATTTATCTAGGTGTTAGTTGATGGATATTTTTTTGGATCATATTTTAGTACCTTCGGATTTTATGTTGAAGTTTGGATAACCTCTCTTTGCAGGGTTACATAAACTTTGGAATTTCTTCAAAGAAAGAGAAGGCTGAGCTTAGTGTTAAGGACAACTACAAACTTCTTGAGGGAAGAAGAAGTGATGGTAATTCTGTTGCCTCTGTTGCTGATTCAGAGGATGGAGTTGCCTTTATCCTGGGTCAGGTCAAGAATTCTAAAGCTTCTATGGATGCAAAGACTGGTGTTAGAGTTGTTGATGAAAACCAGGCATCTGAAGCCACAATAGCAATAGCTGAAGTATTGGTTGATTCGATCACACCAAAATTACCTTATATATGCCAGCAAAATAGCAGCGTTAGTGCAAAATTAAACACTGGATTGATTAGTTCGCAGGTTTCAAGTACTGATCTATCTTGTGATGCAATTGATGTTGGAGTAGCCCCTGTAGTAACTCCAGAAGAAAGGAATGACTCACAGTATGTTCAATCTGCAACTTATGATAAACCTGACGGGAATCATCAGCTGCTGAATGATTCAGAGGTCAGAAAGAACATCATAGTTATTGGAGCTGGTCCTGCTGGATTGACTGCTGCACGCCACTTGAAACGTCAGGGATTTTCTGTAGTTGTACTTGAGGCTAGGGATAGGATAGGAGGTCGTGTTTATACTGATTGCTCCTCTCTTTCAGTACCTGTGGATCTTGGGGCTAGCATTATTACTGGAGTTGAGGCTGATGTGTCAACTAATAGAAGACCAGATCCATCCTCATTGATTTGTGCACAGTTGGGGCTAGAGTTAACTGTGTTGAATAGTTCCTGTCCTCTTTATGACATTGTATCTGGTCAAAAGGTTCCTGCTGATCTGGATGATGCTCTGGAAGCTGAATACAATAGTCTTCTTGACGATATGGTGTTTCTTTTTGCTCAAAAAGGTAAAAAAGCAATGACAATTTCTCTTGAGGATGGTTTAGAATATGCCCTAAAAAGGCATCGGATGGAAGAAATAGGAGTAGATATTGAAGAAACAGAATCACATTCTTCAGTGGATGCTTTCTATGACTCAAAAGAAAGCAATATCTTTGGATTTCCTGGAAAAAAACGTTCTGAAGAGGAGATTTTGAGTCCTCTTGAGAGAAGGGTCATGAATTGGCACTATGCTCACTTGGAGTATGGCTGTGCTGCTTCGCTTAAGGAAGTTTCTCTTCCCAACTGGAATCAGGATGATGTTTATGGCGGCTTTGGAGGAGCCCATTGTATGATTAAAGGGGGTTACAGTACGGTGGTTGAGTCTCTTGGAGAAGGGCTTCTGATCCACTTGAACCACGTAGTCACAAATATTTCATACAGCCCAAAGGGCCCGGGGGTTGATAATAGTCATCATAGGCAGGTCAAAGTTTCCACATCAAATGGCAGTGAGTTTTCAGGAGATGCTGTGCTTATCACTGTGCCACTTGGTTGCTTGAAAGCAGGAGCCATAAAGTTTTCTCCTCTGTTGCCCCAATGGAAACATTCTTCCATACAGCAGCTTGGTTTTGGAGTACTTAATAAAGTCGTCTTGGAATTCCCAGAAGTTTTTTGGGATGATACTGTGGATTACTTTGGAGTGACTGCTGAGGAAACAGATAGTAGAGGCCATTGTTTTATGTTTTGGAATGTCCGAAAAACTGTTGGGGCTCCTGTTCTTATAGCCTTAGTGGCTGGTAAGGCAGCTATTGATGGTCAAAATATGAGCGCATCAGATCATGTAAACCATGCTGTAATTATTCTCCGTAAACTTTTTGGAGAGGCTTCAGTTCCTGATCCTGTTGCCTCAGTTGTTACTGATTGGGGAAGGGATCCTTTCAGTTATGGCGCTTACTCCTATGTTGCCATAGGAGCATCTGGAGAAGACTATGATATGTTGGCCAGGCCTGTTGAGAACTGCTTGTTTTTTGCTGGAGAAGCTACCTGCAAGGAGCATCCTGACACAGTTGGTGGTGCAATGTTGAGTGGGCTTCGGGAGGCTGTGCGATTAATTGACATATTTACCACTGGAAATGATTATACAGCCGAAGTAGAGGCAATGGAGGCTGCCCAGAGACATTCAGAATCAGGAAGGGATGAAGTTAGGGACATAATTAAGAGACTTGAAGCAGTTGAACTTTCTAATGTCTTGTACAAAAACTCTTTGGATCGTGCTCGGGTTTTAAGCAGGGAAGCTTTACTGCGGGACATGTTCTTTAATGTGAAAACCACTGCAGGACGATTGCATCTAGCCAAGAAGTTGTTAGGTCTCCCAGTTGAATCCTTGAAATCCTTTGCTGGGACAAAGGAAGGGCTTAGCACACTCAACTCATGGATGCTGGTATTATTGCTTTTAACTATTTATTATCCGTCCTTGATTCCTAATATGTGGCTTCGTTCTACTAATGCATGTATTTAATGGCATTAAATAATGACTCTGATATTTATTGTGTTCACATTGAAATTTATAGGATTCAATGGGGAAAGATGGGACGCAACTGTTGCGCCATTGTGTTCGTCTTCTTGTGCTTGTCTCAACTGATCTACTTGCAGTTCGTTCATCAGGTATTTGTTTATATTGTGCTATGTAAGTATTTTTTTCATAATGTACTTGCATGGTATGTGTGAAGTTTTTGTTTGTACATTAATTTTATGATGGCTTTTCCATGTAGTAGTATATGAAGATCAAAAGTAGCTACAATAACATTATTATTATTAACTTCTTTCAGGCATAGGGAAAACTGTGAAGGAAAAAATTTGTGTGCATACAAGTCGTGATATACGTGCTATAGCAAGCCAGCTGGTTAATGTTTGGCTTGAAGTCTTCCGTAAGGCAAAAGTTTCTTCAAAGAGAAAATCCCTTAAAGATCCAGCTTCAGGAAAGCCACCTCTGCACTCACAGCATGGTGCTTTTGAGAGTAAAGAAAGCTTGCAGGATCCATTTTCTGCTGGAAAGCAGTATCCTTTAAACATAAAGGAGAATGGCAAATCACTTGATATTGAGGTGGAAGCTGTCGACCAAGGAATGTCAGAGGAAGAGCAGGCTGCCTTTGCTGCTGAAGCAGCTGCCCGAGCTGCAGCAAAAGCAGCTGCAGAGGTATGTCTTTCTTTTACCCTTTCAACGGTGGCATATTAATATGGATGCATTGTCCTTTCTGTGCTTTTGGATGTTTGGCTTTATCTTGTTTCCTTTAAACACCAAAAGATTTATAGAGCTTGTACCCTGTTTTGGTGTTAACTCTTTCAGCATCAGCCTTCTCGTACAATCATTAAGGCTTTGTATTGTGAAAGAATTGAATGAATGCCTCTTTTTTGCTTTTGATCAAGTTGATTGACTGGTCGAATTTGGGATAACTTATGATAGTATTTGACATTAATTTAAAAATGCAAAGAGTTGCCTAACATTGCAGTAATCATATTAGTCATGTACATTTTGTTTTTCATCTTCAATAAAAAAATATTTCCTTCTTTCTTTTCTGCTGTGATCATGGACTTGTGTTCAAAAAGAGTAACTATTGTTCTTCGCAGGCACTTGCATCCACAGAAGCCAATTGCAACAAATTACTGCAGCTTCCTAAGATTCCTTCTTTTCACAAATTTGCCAGAAGGGAGCAATACGCACAAATGGATGAAGGGAAATGGCCTGGTAGTGTTTTTGGAAGACAAGATTGTATATCAGAAATTGACTCTAGGAACTGCAGAGTCAGGGACTGGTCTGTTGATTTCTCTGCTGCTTGTGTTAACCTTGACAATTCCGGAATGTCAGTAGATAACCTGTCTCAGAGGAGCCACTTGAAGCTCAGAGAACATTCTGGAGAAAGTTTGGCTGTGGATAGCAGTATCTTCACGAAAGCATGGATTGATACTGCTGGTAATGGGGGGATCAAGGATTATCATGCCATTGAGAGATGGCAGTCTCAAGCAGCTGCTGCTGATCCAGATTTCTTCCATCCTACAAATTTCAAGGATGAGGAAGATTCAAATACGAGTTCAAGGCAACCAACCTGGAAGAATGATGGACGAGCAAATGAGAGCTCCGTCTCCCAAGTTTCTGTAAACAAGGAGCGATTTGAAAATCATCCCTGTGGAGCTGATCGTATTAAACAGGCTGTCGTTGATTATGTTGCATCATTGCTAATGCCCCTTTATAAGGCAAGAAAAATTGATAAGGAGGGATACAAATCGATAATGAAAAAAACTGCAACAAAGGTTTTTCTTTTCTTTCACGCATTAGCTCTCAATTTTTTTGCTGCCTCTATTTCCAGTCTGGTCTTAGGCTTTTGTTCTTGTACCAGGTAATGGAGCAGGCAACAGATGCAGAGAAAAACATGGCTGTTTTTGAATTTCTTGATTTCAAGCGCAAAAACAAGGTATGCATATGCATTTTAAATGTCCTGTATTAGCTTATATTATTTACCCTGGCTACCTATAGACCTGTTGGTTTTTCTTTCTTCCTTTTTTTATCCCCAATTTTAAATATTCTCTGACACAGACTACTGGCTTTGTAATTGCTGTTGAGATGTTAAAGCCAGGGATTTATTGCTTTTGTTAGGCTTCATTTGTACATTAACTTTTATTTATGATTCTTATTATTATAGTTTTCTTCTTCACAATCATTTTAGCAGACTTTCATTGCTAAACTGATTAGTTCTTGCTTTCCCTTTTACTATGAAGAGGACAACTGCTTGTTTTATTAGATAGCTAACCTTGATGCATCATTCTTACAGATGTGTTATATTCCTTTGTGAAAATGGATACTTAATGGTAGTATATGATTTGGTTTTGTAACTAAACTTAATTTGGATGCTTTTAACATGCAGATTCGTCCCTTTGTAGACAAATTGATTGAGAGGCACATGGCAATGAAGCCAACCATGAATCTATGATGTTGTTAAGGATTGACTAGTTATGCTTTATTGGTTGCTTCTCTGCAAGATGTATAAATGCCTCTCCCTGCTTGAGTTCACTGCCTTAAGTTATAGTGATGCTGGAAAGAGTTATACAATCTGCAGTTCATGATCCAGGTGTCCATAGAACAGAAAAAACATGGTTCTGTGGTTTGCAGTCTTGATTGACCCTCAAAGAGGAAAGCAAAAGTTGCTCAAATTGAAGCCTTATTGCATATTTGATCAGAACTGGTACCGGAATGTGGTAGAAGCTTTTTGGATGCTGAATTAGTTTCTTTATTATAAATGAGATCAATGAAAGTATTGTGGCTATGCATCTCTTGGGAAACTGATTGGCATTGAAGATGACATCAAGATCCTTGTATTATTGGCACAAAGGCAATACTTTAAAGGGTGGTAGTTAAGATCCAATATTTTATTCTTGGATTCCCACAGATTAGACATTACTTGTCTTTTCTTTCTCCTTTTTATTTTGATGTGTACAGCTTAGAATTCTTTTAGTGATGACAAGCATACAGAGATCGTCTATCTGGAAATACTTCAACATTATCCTGATTTTTTAACTGAGCATCAATTGCTAACTTCAATTTCTTTCTTCAATTCATTGTTGAAGCAATGATGTTTACATGCATGAAATAAATCCAAGGGGCAATAACTACATTTTTTGTAGTGGGGACGGGTTGAACTGCATGCCATCAGAACACATGAAATATTGTTTTCATCATTCCATGATAAAAACCTTTTGAGCTATTTCCCATATGACATTTACATTGAAATTATTAGATGAGTTGCTTGCCCGTTGGTATTTGTTTAGATGGTATTGAAGTTGTAGGACACATATTAATATTGTATATCACATCTGCTGGGTAAGTTAGAGGAATGCACTATGGAATACTAGGTGGCCATTTCATTTTATATACTTAGTTATACTGAATGTCAATGGAATATACTTGTCATTTCTCGGTTACTAGTTCATTGCTAACACCTCATTTTGGAATTCCAGATTGGCAAAACGTTGCGGCTGGCCAGTGGCCGATGTGAGGTATGAGCTCTTTTGCCTCTTAAACCTGCTAAATTCTCAAGTCCCTGGAAAGTGGAAACTATTGTGCGACCACAGGTTGGGTTATATTATTGCAAAACTCCAATTAATATAGCTGGACCTCGAATATATTTGTGCGTGTGTGTTTTTAAACATTGACTTCGTAAGCAATAGAACAAACTAGATGCAACTGCTTTAGCATGATGGCTTTGGTCCCCATCAAACATTAAGGTAGAGATGTTCACTGGTACTCTATGGAACTTTGGTTGCTTCTGAAGATTTAGCCCCTTATCGCCAGGTTAATGGAGCTATGGTAGGTTTGTGCTGTGACGCTGTATTTTGTTTACCGTTGACACCTGAATGAATTTAGGGTCATTCAGTTACAAATTAATCTATTTACCTGAAAATTTGCTTTGCATTATATACATATACATTGTACAAAGGAGGCGACAGCCTACAGATGAAGTATACAGATTTGAAGGCCAAATGAGTTGAAGGTTTCTTTTTAATGATGATTATCTGAATTTGGGTTAAAAATTTGTATCATTTTGTTTGTATAAAACTTAATGCTTGTGAAAGTTCACCCATAAGGAAGAGGGGATGTTTGAAGCCATATTTGTATAGTGTTGGGTGTCTTCGTTATTTTCAGGGGGAAATGTGTTGCTCACATGGAGATTAAGCTTCCAGAAATGTCTTATGCTAAAAATTGGATAAAAGATTGCTCTTTTCTCTCCTTAAAGAATAAATCCATATGCCCATAAACATTTCCTAACTCTTAAATAAGAGAAGAAATGCGTTTTAATGCATTTGATTTTTCTTTTGCGATTTTACTTTCAATATTTAATAAATGGCTTGTACTTTTCTCGTTGTTTTAAGTTAATAAATTTAATGAAAAAAAAGGCCGAATAATCATGTATTCGTGACCTGTTTGTCTGGCTGGGCCAACAAACCGCCAGTTCAACTTTTTTATTTAATGCTAACATGAAAAGAACAAAAAATGCCACCTATGTTTTTTATTTTTGGGAGCAATTAATAAGAAATGAAGGGCTTGTGATGGAAATGAAAACTCTACGTTAAATTCAGTGATTTGCAGTGTAAATTACCCAAGGATGTAACTATTGAATATGATTCTCCTTCATTACTTATTAATTTATAATTTTCAATCAATATTTGGTTTGGATAATGTTTGATTAGCAATAAAATTATTTATTTTAATTTACTTAGAATATTATCAATATAATGTAAGATTATTGTGTTTGATTCAAGTATTTTGAATGCAAGATTTTGTTATTTAGTCGATACAATAAAATATAATATTGAAAATATTGTTTACTAGATCATCCTTCCTATTTTTTTTCTAGTGTTTAAACTAAGGTTGTCAATTTTGTATGGATATCGCTTGTAGTGGTTGGAATGCCTCGTTCAGATGGTAAGCTAACAAATTTTAGGTTTTACTTACGTCTAAATTTTGATTAATATCAAATGTATCAATTGATTTCACATGTAGGTGGTTGATACAGTTTTTTTTTCCATTTATTTTGGATTTGTTGAATAATAGATTGTTATATGTTGATTGTTCAAGGATTTTTATTGTTTAATGTATAGAATAAATTTTTTTCTTGTTTTTTTTAATTTATTTAGATTTTACTTGATAGAGTAGAAAGAAAATTAAAAGATGAAAAATTGAAGGGGTAGAAAAATAGAAAAATGAGAAATATAAAGTTTTTTTTCCATATGTGTGTTTGGTATGAGAGATGAAAAGATGGTTGTTCTTCTCATCTATTGCTTGGTAGAATTGGAAATTGGAAAGAAAGAAAATAAAACATTTGAAAAATGTGTAATTTTGATCTGATACGCACATCTCTCTCATCATTTCAATTTGATAAAAATTGTTTTTTATGTATTAGGATAGAAATGATTACTCCTCCTATTTTCTTTTCTCTCACTTTTCTTCTCAACCAAACACTCAAATTTTATTTTCTTTCCACTTTTGCTTTCCTGTTTCTCATCCCTCCGTTATTCCACCCAACAAAGTATACCCTAAGTGATGGATTGTATTTGTGAATTTTATTAAAGATTTTTATTAATTTGATGAATATTTTATATTTGAAATTTATTTAATCTCATTTTTCTATATTTGTAAATAGTTTTTTAATATTTGTAAATAGTTTTTTAAGCATATCAAATATTTTGAAAAAGTAGCGTTAAATACAAAAGGGTACACCAAAACAGTAGTGCTAATAGAAAAATGATATGTTCGGTACAATATCGACTACCTCAGTTTAAATGCAAAAAATTCAATCTCCTATCACGCCATTTTTTTCTATATTTTAATTTGAGGTGTTCATGAGTCGGCTTGATCAAGTTCGAGCCAAGTCTATGTATGGTATTAATATCATATTATAGTTGTCTAAGTTAACCCGCCTAAAAAAAAAGTGTCAAATTTTGCTTAAGCTTGCCATATTTATATATGGTTAACTCAAGTCTGTTTAGAACTACTCATATTATATTTTAATTTATTTTAAAAATATATCATGTTTTAAATATTTATAGGAAAATTATTTGACACATTTAGGATGTGTTTGGTTGGATGAAAAAGAAAAAGGATGGGATGAGGGAGTGGAAAAGTGAAAAGAAAAAAATTTAAGTGTGCTTAGTAGAGAAGAAAAGCGAGAAGAAAGAAATTATAAGAGATTGTCATTTTTCATCCTGATGTATAAAAGCTAAATTTTCTAAATTGGAATGATAAGAGAAGTGAAAATAAGAGACATGCATGTTAATTCAAAATTATATATTTTTCAAATGTTTTATTTTCATTCTTTTTATTTTTCAATTTTACGGATGGAAATAATTTTTTTCTTTCCAAATTTCTATTTTTCCTACTAAACCAGTCCAAGGATTTGAGTAGCCCAGTAGGCTCGACTTGACTTGGGCCAAACTTGGATAGAGATTTTTGCACATCAGGTCGAGCAATTTAACTTAAATAATAATTTTTTAATATTTTATAAATGTTTAAATAGTAAAACGGGCTCCTGGACTAGGTTGGCTTGACAAACAAGTTTGGGCATGAAATCTTTTTTGGGATCAGCCCTACCCAACTTATGTGTACCTCTATTTTCCTACTTAGCACAACTATGGAAATAAAAGAAAATTTATCTTTTTCCATCTTTCTATTTTTTTATCCTTTCAAGTTTTCATATTTTCAAATTTTTTCTACTCTATCGAGCAAAGTTTTAATAGAGTTTGAGCAAAGTTTTAATAGAGTTTTTAGACTCCATAAGTTAAGTTCAAAGAATGACATACATCTTATTTAGAATGAAGTAAAAAAAAGTTAAATATTAAAAATAGAACTTGTGGAAATATTTGAAGCTTATATGTGGAGTTAAAATATTTCATTTAAATATTAACCCATATTTATATATATATACACGTATACATACATTTCTTTTATTATTATATTTACATATTTCTTTTTATTAAAAAAATAAATATAAGCAATGTTTTTTTTAACATTTACATTATATTTATAACATTTTTAATTTTTATAATATAAATTACATACTAGGGAAAAAATGTATGTATTATAAATTAAAAAACAAGTTGGGGTCATATGGCTTAAATTCAAAAATTTGGGGCAACTCTTGAAATGTGGGATGTTATAGGGTCCATAACAGGTGTAATCACGTCACGTGATATATGAGGTTGCAGTAGCCGTTTCATTCGTCCCCGGGAAATCGCTGCGCACTCTTGAAAAAGTCAGGCAATAATAGCCTCTCGACTTTCATGGTTAAAACAAGCGAAGACCTCCAAATTCGTTCTCACTTTTCTCAATGGAAATATCATTACTTTCATCAACACAGAAATACGCTGCCTCAGCTCTCTTCGCTTTGGCTCTTCATCATTCTCAGCTTCATCAAACACGCCCAACCACTCGTCTCCTTTCTCTTGAAGAAGAGCCTATTGGTGAAGGGGCTAGCAACAGCAGCACCATTTCCGTTTCTGATTTCCCCCACCTTTGGATCCATGACAACTCCGGTTTACTTTTGCCTGTCTTCAGGTTTACTTTACATGTTTCATATTAGTCCCCTCCTTTCGCTTTCTCTATCTAATTTCTTTCCAACAAATTTTCCACGGATTAGGTTTATGGAAGTGGAGGATCAAGCTTGGGAGGGGCTCAAAGAAACCGCCGGAGTATCTACTCAAGCAAGGCATCACGTTGGATCAGTATGCCCCCCGTTTTAATCTTCATATCCAAATATTTGGATTATGGAACATTTTGATTCTTTTTTTTTTTGTTGTATTGAGAATGGTTTTGATTTTGGCACAGTTCATGACCTTACTGTCAGAGACAAATGACGAGGTTTCTTCAGGAATCCGAGAAAAGGAACTTGCTTTACTTAAGGCTGTGGATGCTACAATGCTTAGCATGGAAAGCTCTCTCGTTCTCTCTGAGGATAGCGATAAGAATTGTGACTATGAAACTCATTGCCGCCAGAGGTGCGCTTATCCAGACACAACTACAGCTACGGATCCTAATGGAAGAATCCCAAGGACTGCTCCCAATATATCCAATAATGAAGATGTGGATGGATCAGGCTTTAGATTTTTCGAGAAACCAATTGAAGAGCGAAAATTGCTTTCAGAGGAGAGGAAATTAACGGTTCTTTATGAGCTTCTTTCATCTTGTGTAGCCGATTATGTGACTGATGGCGGATCAAAGGGCTATGATGCTCGGCACCGAGTGGCTCTTCGTTTGCTAGCTACTTGGCTCAATGTAAAATGGACAAAAATGGTTTGTGTGCTTAAACTACTCATTATTTGATGCAAAAACCCTTTTGCTTTGTAGGTATGAATTGTTAATGGAATTTGGTTTTTAACAATCCAAATCCTGTTAGCAGTAATTTACTACATTTGACCCTTTCTATCATTTTTAAGGAAATTCCATTTTCTAGGAGGCTATGGAGATAATTGTTGCTTGCAATCTCATTGTTCGGCTGAAGAACGAAGATGCAGAGCAATTTGGAAAGATTAAGAACGATAAATGGAAACGGGCAGGCATTATTGGTGCTTCTGCTTTAACAGGAGGATCCTTGGTGGCCCTTACTGGTGGTATGGGATCCCTCAGTTTGTACATACAGATATATTTTTTCCTCAAGGATCCAACCCCCCCGCCCCCATTTTTTTAGGGCATAAGCGAAGTTATAAAGTCACCATCGAATAATTTCATAATAGGTGATGTGGTTAGGTGAGAAAGCAGTAGTAAAAGAAGAAATTAGGGCTGAAAAATTTAGTATGAAGGAAGATGGAACTTTAGAGAACTTAGGGTTCCTCTAGGTTTCTTTATTAAATTCAAAGATGATAATAATAATAATAATAATAATAATAATAATAATAATAATAATAATAATAATAAAAGTCCTGCAGCTGGAAAGCTGTTACAGGATATAGACTTTCTTGCAAGCAAAGTTTCTATACTTTCTTGCAAATAAAGTTTTATTAATAATCTTAAACTTAATTCTCAACTAATAATAATCCTAGCTGTCCAAAAAAAATCTGATACTTTGAATGAAATAAAATAAAATATATCTTAAGCTCCTGCGTCAATAGGCCTAGCTGCCCCAGTTGTTGGACACGGATTAGGTGCCCTTGCTGCTATATTAGGCAGCATTGTTCCTGCAGTTGGAGTAGGTGATTTGCTTTAGCCGCTAGTGCTACAGGACCAATTTCCGGTTCAGTTGCTGTTGCTGCATCATTTGGAGGTATTGATTGGTGGGGCGTTCTACGTGATCTTTTGTTTAAGTTTGGTGCTATTCCTTCAGAACTTTGTAGAGCTATCTGGTACTCGTAGTTATAACTGAACCATATAATGCTGGATATTAGGTGATCTATAAGCACTTTGATTATACTCCAACCCTTCAACGATACTGAGCAGTATAATTGTAAAACAAAATGTTGTTAGTCTCCTGACTGAATTGTCAATAAACCAAGCTTATATATATATATATCATAGGAACCTTAGCTTAACACGATAAAGCTGAGTTAACAGCTAAAAACTTCTACGGGCTAAAACCGTAGGGAACTTAACAATTAAAGGCTGTAAAATACAACCTGTTTGCTCCTAAAGTACAGATTTAGTTGTGATGATTGTTATCTAACTTAATCTCTTTATTTGTTTTAACTGAAGCAGTGTCGTCTCTAGAGCCACTAACTTATCCTTTATGCATCCCAGCTGCTGGAGCTGGTCTTGCAGGAAGTAGAACGGTTATAAGAATTGAAGACCTTGATGAATTCGAATTCATACAAACTGGGTTATATCATAACCAAGGCGTTAGTTTTCATTAATTTATTTAAATCTTTAGCTTTGTAGTTGGCTTGAGTAGGCTACATTATGAATTACTAATTATTGGTTCTTCAATGATGTCTGTTTTCTTACTGGCTCATTTCATGAATTTACTTACCGGTTTTAAATAACTGCAATTTTTCAGCGGCTAGCAGTTGGAATCTTGATTTCTGGAATTGCATTTGAAGAAGAAGATTTCTTAAGGCCTTGGGAAAATTATAATGATAACTTGGAGAGGTAAGATGTTAAACAAGGCTGAATCTTGCATTTCTGCTTTTGTGTTTACTTCCTTTCCTTCTATTCTCATGCTTCAACGTTCAGACTGTTTCGAGTTTCTTTGTAATCTAAAACCAACAACTTATTTGGTTCTCAAACATTCTGTGTCTCGGGGGTGCAATCCATTTGGTTTTTGAACTTAACTGGTATTGCTGTTGATCTCTCTGAGATGAAAAAGTTCCATCCTTAAGGGCAATGGAAATGGGTTCTGTTATGTTCATGGAATTTCAAATTAGTTGCATATTAGATGTAAATTGTAATTTGTTTTTTCTTGATCCTTGTTCTGCCTGCCATGTGATGTAGGCTTCAATTTTCTTGAAGCTACTTCCCCCTTTCTTGATAGTTAATTAGTCATTATTATTGTTCCAAATATGCAGGTATGTGCTAAAGTGGGAGTCCAAGAATCTGATTGCATTGAACGCTGGGATAACGGAGTGGATTACTTCGAGTACTACTTCAACATTATCCATCAAATTTAGCTAACTGGCACAATATATTGATTGAAAACTAGCGGTATTTTGCAGAAGTTGCATCAAACTTATTGCAAGGAGGAGCCATGCTGACTGTATTAAGTACATTACTTGCAGAAGAACCTCTGCCAGCAGCTTTGCTTGCTGCATCTGATCTTATCGACAGTGCATGGGCAATTGCCGTTGACAGGTTATATTTACTTTATTGGAAATGATAACCTTAGATGTATAATTCTAGAAACTGTTCTACATATTTTTAGACGTAGATACCGTGTGGCATGCACCTTCTGCACTTTTTGTCAACAACATTTTGACCAACATCTTAGTTCCCTTAGTCTTTAGAAAACGCCACTGGTTTCTCTCCTATTTCTCCCTTGGGCATTCTTGGACACTTTTTGCATCATAGTTGTCCATTCCTTGACACTTTGCGAATATTGACTCAGATCTGATAAAGCTGGAAAGCTGCTAGCTGAATTGTTAATAAGTGGATTGCAGGGACACAGGTAGCCACATATGATCAAAGCGAAAATCTGATCTTTTTGCACGATGAAATTAGTTGAGTGATCACCTTGGTTTATATATATTCTTGTTTCAGACCCGTGACACTCATCGGTTTCTCATTGGGTGCCAGAGTAATCTTGAAATGTCTCCAGTGTCTGGCTGAAACACAAGGAGATAATGGTGAGATGACCAACCACAATTTTTTCATCATTTTTAATAGGTCAGGTTGACAGTTTGATAGGCTTTCTTCAACCATATTTGTGCAGCTGGACTTGTTGAAAGAGTTATTCTTCTTGGAGCTCCCATTCCAATAAAAGATGAAAAATGGGAAGATGCCAGGAAGGTATTCTTGATTGCTTTCAAGCTGTAATGTTATTTGCACATATTTTTGATGGAAACCATGAAGTATCTGCTCCATCTATTGCTGGTTTGCAGATGGTGGCAGGAAGATTTGTCAATGTTTACCATACTAATGATTGGACACTTGGAATCATTTTTCGTGCCAGGCAAGAGATTGGTCTATACTTAATGATAACTTATACTCTGCAATAGTCAGTGTTATAACCCTACTCTGATTGGGACACTAGGCAACGTTAGAACCGACCAGAGAGACACCCGCAAGCGGCCCTCCATTCTGTACCGTCCGGATGGTCACTCAGTGACTGACTACCCATGTGCCTTGTACCCCCAACGGGAGGGACCATCCATCCTTTACCACCCAGTGGGACCTTCTGTTAAGCCATCAGATATTAACGGATACCCTCTCCTCAAGGGGAACCACTTGGGAATCACGACTTTCCTATAAAGACCCTGAGGTATCAACATTGTAGGGGGACTCTTCTCCTCTTCCAAAAACCCTAAGCGATCAACCTTCTCTACCTGAGTCCCTCTACTTTTTTGGCTCTCAACTCTAGAGTGGGTGAATCGGCCTTTCTTGACATCGGCCCCTCACCTTCTCCACCTCTGTTGATACTGTGTGTCAACAATCAGTGAAAGAGGATTTCTTCCACGGATGATCACCCACCCTAATATTTAAAACCTATGTTACTCCGACACTAATATGATATGGTTATATTTGATTTATTTTATTTTATTTCATGTATTTGGAGTAACATTGGAGTGTCAAATCCTTATGTCCATAGCTGCATATGAGATAATATTGGTATCGAACACGGTTACTTGAAAAAAATAACAAGGCCGAAGCACATAATTCAAACTGAATCTACTACTAGTCAGGCTTCGGGTCTCTGTATCCTCCATTATTATTATTATTTTTACTTTGTCAATTTTCCTGTCAGCAGCGTACTTTCCACGGGATTGGCCGGAATTCAACCTGTTCAACTTCGAGGGATTGAAAATGTAAGTAGTGAGTTCTTGCTAGTTCCTTTTCAATTTGGATGGTAAAAAGAAAATGAAATTTCAATCAAATTTGCAGGTTGATGCAACTGAATATGTGGAGGGACACTCTTCTTATCTTTGGATGACAAAGGAAATCTTGAGACAGCTTGATGTAGACAACTATAGGCTATTTTTAGGACTACCCAGCAGGCTAAACCCCTGCAAGACCAAACCAAACAAACAAACATAGTTTTCATCTAAACAAAGAACAAAAAGGAAATCTTGACTGTTTATATAGAATTTAATAATATATATATAATATAATTAAACGCTTCGCTTCAATTGTTGTCTTAAGGTTTTTATCTAAAAGGATATGCCATTTGCTAAATTCCAATCTCCAATTGAAGGTGAAAAACCATTACAAGGTAAAAGCAACATTGATAACTTTTCATTGATATTCAGTTAGTTACAAAAGTAGTATTGACCGGTGTCTGTTGAGTTGAGTGGCAAAGAGCTCGATACCCTTTAAGTAAGTTTTTGGGTTTGAGTCTTGTGAAAAGAAAAGCATTGTTAGGAGCTTATTCCCTGTTTAGGGGTCTGACTCAGCTTGATTTCGAATTTAGTTGAGAGCCATCGTGACTGCCAAACATAGGAAGATATGATGTTATGAAAGAGGCCTAAATATCTTGGAGGCAGTGGAGGGAGGGGTTATTTCTGGAACCGTAAAAAGAATCATCCGTCCTTCTCCTGTTAGCTTTGATGCCTATAGTTTCCTTGAACCACCCAGTTTGCCCTCCTATTTGTGAAGAATTATGGGGAGTACACAAGGAAGATGGTGAGTGCTGTGGAACCCAAAGCCCTGAACTTTCTGGTGAGAAAGTAGTCGTATTCCTCTCAAGATCAGCGTCGACAAACCGCAACAGACCATCATCACTGACAAATTCAGACCCAAAATCAAACAATTATTCAGATCCCAAAGAAAATCATATTTGTATACAGTGCCATGAGCTTTTTAGAATAGATGAGTGATGGATTGAATGCCAATCTTAAGAAACCGGAATCAAGGAAATCTTCGACGTGTCACCCTGGAAGCATCTCTTACAAGTAGTCAGATATGCTGCTCACTGAAGCACATGTTTCACTTCGTGACATGTTATTATCTCCACTGTTCTTGTTAATGACTGCTGCTGTTGCTGTTGTAGTCATAGCCGCTGAAGATGGATTGAAACTCGCTGGAGAAACAGAGAAGGGATCGTTGACCAATGTTTGAGAATTGAACTGAGGAAGGGAATCACCATCGTAGAGAGCCGAGGTAGCAGAGAGCTTAACCCCTGTAAGAAGAAACCTGTCATGCTTCTGGGTATATTGGTTTGCTAAGTGAATTGGAACATCACAATACATAGAATTGCCCTGTCTTGTACACAAAACACGAATCCTCGTTTCTCCTATAAAAAGACCCTACATCAGAATCAATCAACCAGAAACACCATCTTCCACACAATTCTACACACAAAAAGATGCCTGACAGATGTCACAGAGAGGGACTTGTTTAGAAGAGGAAGGATGGAGAAGGGAAAAACGTTGGTGTTTAGAAGCAAGCTTGTTGGCATGGTGGACGCGGTGATCACAGGCGCGCAGAGGGTGGCCTCGTCAGAGGTGCAAAACACGGAGGCGGCCTCTTTCTCACACACGTCACACTGAATCTTCATCTGTTTCTCGATCTTCAGCTCCAATTCCTGAAAGAGAGGATTATCAATCAAAGAAGATTGCAAGAGTAAGGTACTGTGTCAATGCTTAAGGATGGCACCTTGCTTTATTATATATATATATTCTAGTCTTACGTAACAATGACAATCTTAGAAAGTTGAAAATACGACCAATTTGAGTGTGATAAAGGTTTTTAAATGACTTCTATTAATATTTTAGAAAGGGCGTTAAGATAATAGAAGATTCAAATTCTGAGCAATGATGTGAAAAAGCAGCACCATTTTGATCACACTGACTTGATTATAGGGAGTTAAGTCTGTTGGAACGTCTCATTCTAATATTAAATTAAAACAAATTTTTATTTATTTATTTTGGATATCTAAGCATTTTGGTTCGATTCAGTCCGTGCGATGCTTACCAACTCATCTCCATTGCTAAAAACTAATTTTTAATATTTTCAATACTAACTATTTTTATTTTTCATAATTACATATAAAAATAAAATATTATCATAATTACATATAAAAAAATATTATCGTTTAATTAACTTATAATTTTAATGGCATATGATTCTTGAAGATTGAAAGCATAAGGATTATAAGAATTTATTCTCAATTTTTATTTTTATTTTATTTCCGACAGTGGGTTTTAAGTTGCTAGTAAAGTTTAATTTTGAGGGGACAATGATCAACTAAAAGACTCAGTTTTAATTTGATAATGCAATGGTAGATGCCTATTAATAAATCATTCTATGATTTGTATGCCTGTTAGTTTTTTCCTTTCTTTTATTCTTTGGCAAATGACTGGTATGGTTGTTAGTTGTTTCTTAGAAATTAATTATTTTTTGGTAATTTTTTATATTAATTTTATGTGCATTTGTTTGTTATTAATTGTTTCTTATTATAATATTATCTTTAAGATTTCAACATATGTTCTTTTTTTGAGGATGTAATCTGACTTAACACTTAGATAGCGTTCGGCTCTTTTTCATGTTATGATTCTAATGGAATGTGATTCTTGAGAATACAATTGCTAGAAAAGTTACTACTATACATGAGAAGGTATTGATTAAAATATGGGAAAAGTTATATTATCATGTTTAATTTATTAAGTACTTTCCTAGGAATGTAATGATAATTTATGAATTTACTCTTATTAAACAAAATATAATATTCATGTATTTAATTTTATAATAAAATTAATTCTTAAAAAATATTTGAATTAAAAATTTAATTGATAATTTTTACGTTAATTTTTCAAAACCCCCATGTAACATAATTTACTTAGGATATTGAAAAACACATAATTTACTTGAATATAATACATAATTGCTTTGAATTTGGTTGATTATTTGTTGAAAAAATCGGCTTAAAAATAATATTTTTAATTAAAATTTTTCTTTGAAATCGAGTCATATGATATCTATAGCAATAAATATTAATCAAAATTATATACTTTGTATGTAACAGCCCGATTTAGGGCCTAGTCGGAATAGTGGTCTCGGGACCACAAATTCGGAGTCGAATAAATTATTTTACTATTACTTTGGAGTCATTGCAGTTTATATTAGTGTATGAAAAATTTGGTGAGTTAATTTTGACGTTTGTGAGCGCGGAAAAAGGACTAAATCTCATAAAGTGCAAAAGTCCTTAATTAATAGCTAGAATTGTCAACTAGTTAAAGTTTATAAATTAGGGGTCTTTATTGGGAAATTAGACCCAATAGAGATAGCTTGGCCGGCCATAGGAGACAAATTGATGAGAAAGTCAAATTAGGTAAGTTTTGGTCACCAATTTTGACTAGTTTTAATATTAAAATAAAACAAAGGCCAAACCCTCTTTATTATTCTTCTTCACCGATTTTTACCAGCCATATGAGGGTTTTCAAGCTTGAAATTTGCAGCAACTTATCATCTCTAGAAGTAAGTGACTTTCATGTCCTTTGTTGAAGATTTTTACATTTTTGAGACCCTTGAAGCATAAGCTTTCAAATGAGGGGACTATTTTGCAAATGGTTGAAGGTATAGGGTCTTGCCATGAGAACATTTAGGGTGTTTTCTGAAATTTTATGGAAGAATATGAAGCTTAGTGGTGTGATAAACAACTTTTGTGAAAGGATTTTCATGAAAATACCTAAAAAGGACTAGTTTGCATAAGTTGTAAAGTAGATGATAAATGTGTAATATAGTGGGAATTTGGAGTTTCTATAAGAGTAAAAAGGGTTTGGCTAGGCTTAAGATGCGAAGAAATTAGATAAAAATCGAATTTCGAACCTAGGGGTAAAATGGTCATTTTGTCAAAGTCTAGGGGCAAATTGATCATTTTACCCAAGTATGAATTATTGAATGCTTAGATCAATAAAGTGACTAAATAAGTGCATTTTGTTATTATAGATCAAGAATTACCGAATCCGAACCTAGATCGGGGGAAAACCAAGCAATTAGATTAAACCGACTAGTCGCTTACTTTTTGTAATCCAATGTAAGTTGTATATAAATAATACAACTACAATGTTAATGTATGTGTTGAATTGTACTTGAAATTTAATATAGCATGATGGTAATAAAGATAGTAGAGTTCTCGTTTGAACCTAGGAAACAAATTAGATATCCATGCCATGGGTTATTGTGGGCTAGTGTAAGACATGTCTGAGACATGCATCAGCCACATTATGAGAGCCAGTGTAAGACCATGTCTAGGACGTGGCATCAACATTGAGACGAGTGCTAGTGTAAGACATGTTTGGGACATGCATCGGCTACGAGATGTGTCGGTGTAAGACCATGTCCGGGACATGGCATCGGCACAGATATGCTAGAGCTTATATAAAACCATGTCTGGGACATGGCATCAGCACCTTACCTACGTTTGAGGCTTAATGAATATCTGGTAGTGTTCCGAATGGTTCAACGATGAAAGTTGTGAACTTAAGTTATTGAGAAAAGTATAACTGTGTTGCGAGTGGTATAGGTACCTAATTGGTATGTATAAAATGTGAGCTCAACGTATAAAATGTGACCTCAATGTATATGCTATGTGATTTGTATGGATAGTGATGAGTAAGTTGTGCTTATGCCCTCTTTTGTATCATGGGTTTGTTGATAATTGGCAAAGTTGTTGTATATTTATTTATGTGCAACTTACTAAGCTATATGCTTACTCCCTTTTCATTCTATTTTCTTATAGTGTCGCTTACCTAACTCGAGGATCATTAGAAGTCAGAGATAGCGATCACACTATCAATCGAAGCATTCAGTATAGTTTGATTTATATTTTTGAAATGGCATGTATAGGGGATTAGACTTGTGTTTTGTGTTATTAGTAATTTGGCTAAATGTGTTGGCTTGGGATAAATCCCCCTATTTTGTATTAAGCGTCGAATGATGGCTAATATTCATTTTGATTTATATACAAAGATGTTATATTCATAGTTGAGTAAAATGCATACATGGAACATTGTTTATTGTGGCTGATTTGGTTGCATAAGATAGCCTTGTATTGGTTTTGGTTGCTAATGTGTAGGTTGTGTAAGTAAGGGTGGCATAGAGGCTTGGTAAATAACCTTATATTGTCCACACGGGTAGACACACGGGTGTGTGTCTAGGCCGTGTATGACACATGGTCTGCCCCATGGGCGTGTGGTCTGGCCGTGTGTTCCCTGCACGTAAAAAAATTTCAAGTCAGTATGCATGGTAGTAAACACACGGGTAGAGACACGGTCGCGTGTCTCAGCCGTGTGATAGACACGGCCTAGCACACGGGCGTATGCCTTGGCCGTGTGAAATTTTAGGGATGCTGATGTCAGAAACAGAATGTCCATGTTTTTGCACACGGGCTAGGACATGGGCATGTCATGGCCGTGTGAAGGACACGGGCCAGAGACACCGGCCAGGGACACGAGCGTGTGCCAGACCGCGTAAAAACCCATTAGGTGTGCATTTAGAGTTAATTTCACACGAGTGGAGGACACGGGCGTGTCCCTATATTGCTTAGGTCGTGTGAGCCACACGGGCCATCAGCACGACCATGTCGAAATGACCACACAGGCGTGTTACCCTTCCACATGGGTGTGTGTCCTGTTTCAATGGTAAAATTTCAATAAATGAATTAAGGACCCGGAATGGTCCCGAATAGTTTTAATGGTCGATTAAGGGCTTGTAGGCCCATAATAAGAAGTTTAAAGTAGAAATTGAAAAAGTTTTGAATTGGGTTGAGTCTTGGTGACTTGGGAACGTTTGTGTGCATGAGATCGAGTTAGGTAATGCCTCGTACTCCGCTCCGGCGTGGATTGCGCGTATGGGGTGTTACATTGTATGAGACGGTTTAAAGTCTACCCAACTTTCTATTGAATGGTCTCTCCGCAATTCTCAAATCCTGAACTGCTTTAAGTGTAGGTTCAATGTATATTGAACCAATCACACAAAATAAAAAAAATTATTAACTTTTAATAGAAATGTTAATTCTCTCTATAATCATAATCATACATTTTTCTCATAAAATAGAATTTATTCTGTAAAATAAATTACTATTATTTTTTGACAGAATAACAATGTATGTGAAGTGTGTAAATATTTCAACACATAGTTTTTATATATAGAGAACTAGTACAAAATTTCTTTTCAAATAATGTTTAATTAAATAATAATATTCTAATAGAAAAACACAACTTCTACTCTGAGTAGAAGACTAAGGGATAGCGACATGCCCATAATTCACTAGAGCTTGTTGCCCCTTGCATGTGGTAAGGCTTTATTGGACTTTCATATATTAGGTACAATTATATGTGATATTTGAATCTTTATTCAACTACTATAATTTATTCAACTCAATATTTATTTTATATTTTCAAAAATATTAATTAATTAATTAATTTAATTAAAAAAAATTAATTTCTCAAATAAATTATTTTTTCACCCCAATTTTAATTCCATTAAAGCATGACAACTTTACCGTATTAGAATATTTGAGGAAAATATAATTAATTACATTATTTAATAAATTCGTGATGACTAATTAATTTAATTCACACTTTAGACTTTAATTATTTAATTAATTAAGTAATAATTCAAAGTAATAATTCAAAGTAATAATTCAAAGTAATAATTCAAAGAACTTAAATTAATTTTTAAGTTATCTGTTGTACTTAGCAAAAAAATGCATTCACTGCGGATAGTGATCTATTTCTATTACTTCGTCGTTTTCATTCATTTCATATTATTGGTTTTGCTTGTAATTTGTTTCTAATTATCTCAAGCTAGCCAGGAAGGGACCGAATGGACATATATAATTAAGGTTAAAATAATTTGTAATTAAGTTATGGACTCTTCGCCTATTAATTGCAACATTATTTAGTCCTAAAGTCATTCGAGTAAAGTATCATGATTGAGCTCTCCCTTATTATATACTATTATGAAAGCTACTTCTCAAGTGCTTGTCCAATGACCTTATTGTAAGTGTGTTACCCTTATAGGGTATCCTTAATCTCTTCGAGATGAATCTGTTCTTTTAGTATGATTTTAATTTATCTCATGGTGAGCATTAAATCTTCCTTCATGAAAAGCCAATTACTATCAAATAGTAATTCAATCATTTATCATTAAGACAAATAACCTGTGACCACGTTACTTTTCATCTATCATGTAATACCGAAGAGAGGACATCATTTACCCTTTATCGGGCTATGAATTCCACTGTTGTGGAATGATGCTACATACTGTAGAAGTTGTATACCCAACTTACTAGCTTTCGGTTCCTTATTTATTTAAACTCATGCTTTCATTTACATTAAAATATACGAGTCACACATACATAGTCAACCATCCACTTAGGATTAAGGTATGTCACACTGTAAACGTCACAAGTGAATAAATCTATAAATGGATCTAAGATCTATTCTACTTGGGTCCTGTCTGATGTATTGTTAGTCTAATCAGTCTCATTTATTTCTCTATCTTTTGGGAGTCATCTGCTCCGATACCCAAGACAATGTATCTCCCCAATTGGACTTGATATGTGACATATTAGTCATTCACTCAATTTTCTCAATTTCGATTAGGCTAAGGACATGTTTAGATAATCTACTAATATAAGTTATCTTTTCATATTACGATTCGACCATGTAATACCATTTAATATTAGTTAAACGTTAGATAATCAAAGAGCCAATATTTGCTTTCATCTTTTTTTGTGTGAATAAAACCATTAAAGACAATATACGAAGATATTAATGATATTGGTGAATATTTTATTAAACCAATTTGTTCGAAAAATTACAAGAATATATGGACGAAATCACTACACTAAGGACATTAGATCCTAATAGAGGTGACTAAGGAAAGACAACTTGAGGACTACATGAGGGTGTCTTCATTAAAAAAAAGGACTATTTGATACTTTTGATTTTCTCCAAACTAAGAATGGAAACAATAGCTTAGATTATGGGAACATGAAATCTTCACCACAAAATATTGTTGGAAAAAATCTTGTTCAAAAATGGTTTTCTTACACAACGGATTTTTTTTTAAAACCGACATGGTTTGTCATATTTATAGCAATAAACCCTATACAGAAATCGTACCTATATTTTCGGATAGACGGATCCTTATCGTTCCTGACTTTCAACCAAATGATCTTCTCCACTATCTTCATACCACAAATTGTTTCGAGTGTGAGCTTGAATGATTTGAATCAAACACAAAATTAGAAATAGTTTTCTTTTCTTTTAGGGTGAAAACGAAAATTCTCTTCTCAAATAAAAAATTATTTCAAAAAATATATTTAATTCTTAGAGAATAAAAGTTTGTCTATTTTCAGGCAGAATAACGATGTTTGAAAGTTGTGTAAATAACCCTATCGATACCATCTATTTATAGGGAGAGATGATAGAACCCTTGTTGAATTGTAGAATTTTATTTCAACTAGAAAAAATGAAATCCTAGTTCAACTAGGATGTAGGGGGCTACAACCTTAGTTAATTATACTAGGGTTTGTCGCTCCCTTTTATTACATAAATGGCTTTTGGGCCTAATCCATATCGGGTCGAATTACAAGTTATGAGGCACACGGCCGTGTCCCAGCCCGTATCCATACCCGTGTAACTCTCTGACTTGAGTTACACGACCAGCCATACGCCTGTGTGCTAGACCGCGTGGACAATTTAATTTTCAAAAATTAGGTGCAGGAGTCACAAAGCCAAGACACAGACCCGTGTGCTAGGCCGTGTGTCACACACGGCTGAGAAACATGTCCGTGTCTCTACCCATGTGAACAATTTGAAGCTTTCTATTTCTAAATTTTTAAGATGCAGGGGGCACACAGCCAAACTACATGCCTGTGCACATGGCTGTGTGTCACACACAGTGGGGACACAAGCCCGTGTGGACAAAAATAGGCCATTTTCTTGGCCATTTTTCTCACCCAAATTGTCTTCAACCTACATTAATACTTGCATACATATACCAATCAATTCAAGATATTAAAACCAAACCAACATTAACATTATACATGATATATCATCACATGTATTCAAACTTACCTTTTTAAAGACATATATGTTTACCATATTTCAATCTAACCATACTAACCATACATATATTAACCATACTATAACCTTATATATATGTTCACCAAAAATATCATTACTAGTTGTTCCAATGGCTAGATTACAAACAACCATTTATATGCCAACATTGGCCTAGTTATCCTATACATGCCATTATACCAAAATAAGTTTTCTATTTATACCAAAACGAGTTGAAGGATAGTGTGATGATGCTCCGACCGATTCCAACCTTTATAAGCTTCTGAGCACTATAAAAAGGAGAAAAGAAAATTGAGTAAGCATCTCAAATGCTTAGTAAGTTTGTATAACAAGAATTTAACTTACAAATCATGTACATTCAAAATAAATATACAAACATGCATCCAAATCATTATGGCCATTTGCCTAAACACATATTATCTCAAGAAACTTAATAGTCATGTATATCATGTAAACATAAAAAATCAAGGATGAGCTCATCATGTAATAACTTTCATAAACACGTGCTTTTCATATCATACTTCCATATTACATGTACATTTCCATGACAAATCATTTCAAGATCAATTTAGCCATGTTAGAACTTAACCCGTTGAATTTACTTGAAATATCAATGGATACGCTTATGTAGTACACTTAAAGTGTACAAAACTGAAAATCTGTCAATTCATATCCAAGGGTACCTATTAGGGCACATTATCAGGAAGTACTCTCTTGAGCCATATAACAAGATGCTCATGTTAGCCATGTAACAAGAAGCTTATCCGAGCTATAACAGGAAACTCATAAAAAGTTTAAAACAGGAATCTCATTAAGCTTAACAGGTAACTCCGAAGTGCTATTATCAGGGAGCTCCGGATAGCTATATAACAGGAAGTTCAAGCGAGCCATGTCAAGAAGCTCACAAAGAGCCTATATCAGGAAGCTCATAAAGAGCTGCATTTGTGTCCACAATATACGTAGGATCACAACCAATCGTATAACAGGACACTTACAAAGAGCTGCGGTAGTCCGCAACATATGCAGGATTACTACCAATCAGGATGCTTGCAGGAACCATGTAACAGGAAGCTCGAGATGGCTTATAACAGGATGCTTATAAGAGCTATGGTGTGTCTACAACATATGCAAGACCACAACCAATCGGTAAATCCTGCATCCATCAAATTCCATCTATTCAAACGAGATTTATTATTTTTTGAGCAATATCATGCATGTAATTAATTTCATACATTAAAAATTTATACAATTCACATATATTCAACATTTCATTTCAAACTTATTAATACACATAATTTAGTTCCACGAACTTACCTCGTCACTTGTTCGTATACGGAAATCTACTAATCTGACACCTTTTCTTTTCCTCGATCTAACTTCATATTTGAGTTTTTTAGATCTATATAAATGAATTTAACATCAATTTAATCCATTTCATACTCAATTTAATTCAATTCACGTCCTAGGAAAAATTATCATTTTGCCCCTATACTTTCTATAAATGACAATTTTGTCTCTAAGCTCGGAAGATGAAATTCATGCAATTTAATCCTTATTCCAAGCCTAGCCAAAATTTTCATATAACATTTACAGCACATATATTTCATAAAAATAAAAAATTTTCCATGAATTTTATATCTTTACGATTTAGTCCCTAAATCACAATTTCATGAAAATTCACTTTACAAAAGTTGTTTATCTATCAACAACCTTTCAATTTCTACCACAAATTTCAAAATTTCAGCATATTCATTCATGGAAAAATTTTGATACTTTGGTAACTTTGCAAATTAATCCCCAAAATAGATAGATTAAGTTGTTATGATCTCGAAATATACAAATTACTAAAAACGAGACAAGATTACTTACCCAATTAGGCTTGCTTAATTTTATTTCTTTTTCCTAGGGTTTCCATAGAAAATATTTGGGGAAGATGATGAAATAAGATGATATTAAGTTATTATCATCTTTATTTTTTTCTTATTCCAATTTAATCATTTTCTTTTTCTAATTTTCAATGGATGAATCATCAAAAATATCTACTAACTTCCTTTAATGGTCTAATTGCTATATAAGGACCTCAAGTTTTGAATTACATAGCTATTTAATGCTTCTAGCTACTAGAATTCAACTTTTGCACTTTATGCGATTTGGTTCTAATTAAACACAAAATCGGTAAAATTTTCTTATTGAAATTTTCATACGTCTTTCCTACCATGATGCAGACCATGCAATAATATTAAAATAAATTTTCTTTCTAACTCGGATTTGTAGTCCCGAAACCACTATTCGGATTTCATTAAAAATGGGCAGTTACAACTCTCCCCCTTAAAGAATTTTCGTCCTCGAAAATCTTACCAGTAAAGAGGTTCGGGTATTGCTTTCTCATGGTATCTTTCAGTTCCTAGGTAGCTTCTTCAATCTCATGTCGTTGCCAAAGAAGTTTTACTAAAGCTACGTTTTTATTTATTAACTCTTTTGTCTCACGTACTAAAATTTTGATCGGTTCTTCACTGTAAGTCATGTCAGGTTGAATCTCCACTTCTGTCGGAGAGATAATATGTGAAGGATTTGACCGATACTGTCGCAACATGGACATGTGGAAAACATTGTAAATTTTATCAAGTTTCGATGGTAATGCCAATCTGTATACAACAAGTCTGATTCTTTCAATGATTCCATATGGTCCGATAAATCGTAGGCTCAGTTTTATTTTATGATGAAATCGAAGAACTTTCTTCCAGGGTGATACTTTCAAGAATACCTTATCACCAACCTGAAATTCTATCTCTTTTCGTTTAAGATCGACATAAGAATTTTGGCAATCAGAGGCTGCTTTCAAGCTATTTTGAATCACTTTCACCTTTTCTTTAGTTTCACGGATCAAATCAACTCCATGTATCTTATTCTCATTGAGCTCTGTCCAATACAACGAAGTTCTAAATTTACAACCATACTATGGCAACCCGATTTAGACCCTAATCAGAACGGTGGTTTTAGGACCTCGAATTCGATTCAGAAAAATATTTAAAAATTACTTTTAGTGTTTATTATGTGTGAATTAATATCTGTGAAATTTTCGTGATTTAATTTTGTCGTTTGAGTGTCCGATTAAATAAAAGGACTTAATCGCGTAAATTAAAAATTTGATGGTTAATTGTAAAAGGGCCAAATTGTAGTTGTTCTTTTAATATGGAGGTTTTATGTTGCAAATAGACCATAATATTGGTGGTGGATGGTTGTAGACGACCATTATAAAGAATCCATATTATTTATTAAAGGTTAAATAAGTAATTAAATAATATGATAATATAATTATAATATAACATAATTAAAAAGCCATGGTTCATACTTTTCTCTTTGACCGAATATGAAAATAGAAAGAAAAAGAAAAAGAAGTTAGGTTTTGGTTGTATTCAAGCTTGATTAAGGTATGAGTTTAGCTCAGTTTTTGATAGTTTTTACATTTTTGAGATCGTTGCTTCGAATACTATCTGACCCATGCTAGAATTTCTGATTTTGATGCATATTTTGAGTTATGCCATTGATGAATATTTGTGTTTTGTGATGTTTGATGATAAATTATGAAAGATATGTTTTGGATTAATATGTTTTGTATTGTAATTTTTGATGAATTTAAGTAATTAGGGCTAAATTGCAAAAATAATAAATTGAAGAACTAGAATGCAAAATAAACGAAATGTGAGGACTTGTTTGGGTATGAGGAGTATTATGGTTGATAAGTATGCGCATGGTCAATACAAAAATAAGTCTAATAATCCAATAATGAAATTATTGTTGTATACATGTTATGTATTGTATAAATTGTTTTGATATATTTTGGATTTTGTTAAATTAAGTTGTGTTGTGATTAATATGATTATTTAAGATTTGATATTTGATTATGTTATAAGCATTGATGTGATAAAAACTTTGAGTTGTAATTTATAACATGTATTTATTTAAATCATAAAATAGTCGGTAATGCCTCATAACCCTAATTCGGAGACGGATATGGATTAGGGGTGTTACATTTTATTGGTATCAGAGCTACAGTTTAGTCGATTCTAGGACTAACGTTGCGTGTGTGAGTCTAGCTATACCTGCCATAATATATACTGTGATAGTGTGATGACTTCTGACATTTGAAAATGTATTTTCGTATAGTAAATGGATCTCGAGAGCTGTAGCTGATGATCTTGAGAGTGTAGCGCCTGCTCCCACGCATGGGACAACACCAGTTGAATCTCGACCGATCTTGAGTAGTCATTAGGGGAAGGCTAAACAAGCCTTTTATCAAATGATGAATGATTGGTTTACTCAATTTATCCAAACTAAACCGGGTACACAACAACCTCCACCCCCGGATAATCCATCTCCGATACCTGTGGTATCTCCGATGATTGATCCGATGAGATTTAACAAGCCTCCTATTGATAAAATAAGAAAACACGAGGCTGAAGAATTCAGAGCTACTGATGATGATGATGCTGAGCGAGCTGAATTCTAGCTTGATAATACTATCCATGTATTTGATAAGTTATCTTGTACCCCAGATGAGTGCTTAAAGTGTGCCATAGCCTTGCTACGAGACACTGCATGTCACTGGTGGAATACACTAGTATTAGTGGTTTCGAAAGAACGGGTGACCTGAGACTTCTTTCAGACTGAGTTCCATAAGAAATACATCAGCTAGAGATTTATTGATCAGAAACACAAAGAATTTCTAGAGCTAAAGCAGGGTCGTATGACTGTGACAAAATATGAGCGAAAATTTGTGAGACTCAGTCGATATGTCTGTGAGTGTGTTTCAACTGCCATGTGTAAAATATTCGAAGACAATTTGAACGAAGACATTAAATTTCTGGTTGGTATACTTGAAATCAAAGAGTTTGTGGCACTTGTTGAGCGAGCTTGCAAAGTCGAAGAGTTCGTAAAAGAGAAAAGAAAAGCTGATTTTGAAGCCAGAGATTCCCGTAAAAGATCATTGGGTAAGACTTTTCACTCAGCATTGAAGAAGTTTCGAGATGATTCTAGTCGATCTAAAGATACTGCATGCTTTTCTAAACAAGATCGAGACTGACCCCCTGTGAGTTCACGAGCCACTTCGATAGCTAGTGTTGGCAATGTTTGGCAGAACAGAGTCGAGTGCGAGCATTCTGGTAAATGGCATTCTAGAAATTGCAGATTGCATGACTGGTCTTGTTTTAAATGTGGATTGATGGATCATTTTATCCGAGATTGCTCGATGTTAACCGAGCAAAACATTGTTCAGAACGCGAGACTGAGTAATATGTCAGTGCGAGGCAGACCACCCAGGCATTCGGGTAATGTAGGTGGCAGTTAGAGAGGGACAAAAGATACAGCAGTTCGATTTGAGGCTCGTGCACCTGCCAGAGCATATGCTATATGCGCTCCCGAGGATGCTTCTTCCCCAGATGTTATTACCGGTACTTTCACTCTTTATGATACTAGTGTTATTGCATTGATTGATCCTGGTTTGACTCATTCTTATGTGTTTGAAACATTAGTGTCCAGTAAGACTTTTCCTGTTGAGTCTACTAAGTTTGTGATTCGAGTATCGAACCCCCTGGGCCAGTGTGTTCTGGTTGATAAAGTATGTAAAAATTTCCCGTTGATGATTCGAGATTCATGCTTTCCAGCCGATTTGATGTTGTTACCTTTTGACGAGTTCGATATAATTTTGGGTATGGATTGGCTGACTTTGCACGATGCTGTTGTTAATTGCAAAAGAAAGACCATTGATTTGAGATGTTAGAACAACAAGATTATTCGGATTGAATCTAATGATTTGAGTAGTTTACCAGCAATAATATCTTTGGTGTTAGCTCGGAAGTATGTGAGAAAAGGTTGTGAAGCTTACTTTGCTTATGTGCTTGATAGTAAAGTGACTAAAAAGAAGATTGAATCCGTACCAATTGTGTGTGAGTATCTGGACGTGTTTCCTGAAGAATTGTCAGGTTTGCCACCTGTCCGAGAGGTAGAGTTTGGTATTGAGTTAGTACCGGGGACGACTCCAATTTTAATAGCTCCGTACCGGATGACACCTACTGAATTAAAAGAGTTGAAAACACAGTTGCAAGAGTTAATTGATAGAGGTTTTGCACGATTGAGTTTCTCTCCCTGGGGTGCGCCAGTTCTATTTGTGAAAAAGAAAGACGGAACTATGAGAATGTGCATCGATTATAGACAACTCAATAAGGTGACCATAAAGAATAAATATCCATTGCCACGGATTGATGATTTGTTTGATCAGTTGAAAGGGGCTACAGTGTTTTCAAAGTTAGATTTAAGATTCGGCTACTATCAGTTGCGAGCTAAAGACTCCGATGTGCCGAAAACTGCCTTCGAACGAGGTACGAACATTATAAGTTTCTGGTTATGCCTTTTGGACTTACTAATGGACCTACTATTTTTATGGATTTGATGAATCGGATCTTCAGACAGTATTTGGATCGGTTTGTGGTTGTGTTCATTGATGATATATTGACCTACGCTGGTAATGAAACCGAACATGCCGAGCATTTGAGACTTGTGTTACAGACTTTGAGAGAAAAATAGTTGTATGCGAAGTTTAGTAAATGGGAGTTCTGGTTACACGAAGTTAGTTTTTTAGGACATGTTTCAGCATCAGGTATTCGGGTTGATCTGAGTAAGATTTCAGCAATACTTGACTAGAAACCTTTGAGAAATATTTCTGAAGTCTAAAGTTTTCTAGGTCTTTCTGGTTACAATAGACGATTTGTGAAAGGGTTCTCAATGATTGCAACCCCGATGACAAAGCTACTGCAAAAAGATGCTAAGTTTGAGTGGTTAGAAAAGTGCCAGAAAAGTTTTAATTAGTTGAAAGCCCTTTTGATCGAAGCTCCAGTGCTAGTTCAGCTAGAATCGGGTAAAGAATTTGTTATTTATAGCAATTCATATTTAAATGGTTTGGGCTGTGTTTTGATGCAAGAAGGCAGAGTTATAGCTTATGCCTCGAGATAGTTAAAGCCGCATAAAAAGAACTATCTAACGTACAATTTAGAGTTGGCAGCTATTGTGTTTGCATTGAAAATATGGCACCACTATCTGTTCGGTGAAAAATGTCATGTTTATTCTGATCATAAAAGCCTGAAGTATTTGATGACTTAGAAGGATCTGAATTTGAGACAACGTCGATGGTTAGGATTGTTAAAAGATTATGAGCTAGTGATTGACTATCATCCAGGAAAGGCTAATGTTGTTGCTGATGCTCTAAGTAAAAAATTCCTATTTGCTTTGCGTGCAATGAATGCACATATGGTTATGTCAGATGATGGTATGATAATAACCGTGTTAGAAGCAAGACCATTATTTATTCATCAGATTTGCGAAGCTCAGAAGGTCGATAATGATTTGATAGTAAAGCGGGCTTAATGTGATTTAAACGTTGATTCAAAATTTCAAGTGGATGCCGAGGGATGTTTGTGATTCAAAAATCAAATATGCATTTCGAGAAATAAATATTTGATTAAGATGATTTTGAACGAAGCTCATAATAGTCGGCTATCTGTTCACCCGGGGAGTACGAAGATGTATAATGATCTGAAATAGCACTATTGGTGGCAAGGTATGAAACGAAACATTTCTGACTTTGTATCGAAATGTTTAGTCTGTCAGTAAGTAAAAGCTGAGCATCAAGTACCTTCTAGATTGCTTTAACCGATCATGATACCTGAATGGAAATGGGACAGAATCACGATGGATTTTCTATTCGGTTTATCGTTGTCACCGAGCAAGAAGGATGCAATCTGGGTTATTGTTGATAGATTGACTAAATCTGCACACTTTGTTTCGGTTCAAACAGATTATTCGCTCGATAAACTTGCTAAGTTATATATTTCCCAGATTGTGAGATTACACAGAGTACCTATTTCTATTGTGTCGGATACAGATCTGAGGTTTACATCTCGGTTTTGGAAGAAATTGCAAGATGCACTAGGTACTAAATTGCATTTTAGCACTTCTTTTCATCCCCAGACAGATGGTCAGTCTGAATGAATCATTCAAATACTTGAGGATATGTTGAGATGTTGTATTATCGAGTTTGAAGATACATGAGAATGATATCTACCTCTGATTGAATTTGCGTATAATAATATCTTTCAATCGAGTATTAAAATGACACCCTACGAGGCTTTGTACAGTCATAAATGTCATACACCATTGTTTTGGACTGAGCTCAGTGAAAATAAGATACACGAGGTCGATTTGATCAGAGAAACCGAATAGAAAGTGAAAGTGATCCGTGAAAGTCTGAAAGCAGCATCAGATCGTCAGAAATTGTATGTAGACTTGAAACGTAAAGACATAAAGTTTCAGATCAGGGATAGAGTGTTTTTGAAAGTCTCATCGTGGAAGAAAATTCTCAAATTCGGTTGTAAAGGCAAATTGAGTCCGAAATTTATTGGGCTGTATGAGATTATAGAGGGGATTGGGCCGGTTGCGTTTAGACTGTTGTTGCCACCTGAGCTAGAAAAGATCCACAATTTATTCCATGTTTCAATGCTTCGTAGATATCGATCTAATCCTTCACACGTAATTAGTCCGTCTGAGATTGAGATTAAACCCGATATGACATACGAGCAAGAACCGATTCGTATTCTGGCTCGTGAGATTAAAGAGTTGCGAAATAAGAAAATTCTGTTGGTTAAAGTACTGTGGCATAAAAACGAAGTTGAGGAAGCAATGTGGGAGCCAGAGGATGCAATGAAAGAGCGTTAGCTGAACCTATTCACTGGTAAGATTTTCGGGGACGAAAATCCTTAAGGGGGGAGAGTTGTGACAGCTTGATTTAGATCCTAATTGGAACGGTGGTTTTGGGACCACGAATCTGAGTCAGAAAAATATTTAAAAATTACTTTCAGTGTTTATTATGTGTGAATTAATATCTGTGAAATTTTCGTGATTTAATTTTGTCGTTTGAGTGTCCGATTAAATAAAAAGACTTAATCGCGTAAAATGAAAATTTGATGGTTAATTGTAAAAGGGCCAAATTGTTGTTATTCTTTTAATATGGAGGTTTTATGTTGCAAATAGACCATAATATTGGTTTTGGATGGTTGTAGAAAACCATTATAAAGAATCCATATTATTTATTAAAGGTTAAATAAGTAATTAAATAATATGATAATATAAGTTATAATATAACATAATTAAAAAGCCATGGTTCATACTTTTCTCTTTGATCGAATATGAAAATAGAAAGAAAAAGAAAAAGAATCTAGGTTTTTGTTGTATTCAAGCTTGGTTAAGGTATGAGTTTAGCTCGATTTTTGATAATTTTTACGTTTTTGAGATCGTTGCTTCGTATACTATCCGACCCATGCTAGAATTTTTGATTTTGATGCATATTTTGAGTTATGCCATTGATGAATATTTGTGTTTTGTGATGTTTGATGATAAATTATGAAAGATATGTTTTGGATTAATATGTTTTGTATTGGAATTTTTGATGAATTTGAGTAATTAGGGCTAAATTGCAAAATAAATGAAATGTGAGGACTTGTTTGGGTATGAGGAGTATTCAGCCTAAGTATAGTATGAGAAAATTATGCTTGTTTTGTGTTTTATGCAATTAGGACTAATTTGTAAAAATATGAAATATCAGGGGTAAAATGATAATTTGCCCATTTATGTGTTGTTGGATTAAATTGAATGAAATTGTTTTTGAATGAGATTAATTAGAAATTGTATAGATCAAGAACAAAAAAAATCAGACTTGGATCGGGGAAAAGCAAAAATAGTCGAATAGTCGATTTACATCATTCATCGATATCCGAGGTAAGTCTTTAAGCAATTAAACATCATTACTTTTAAATAAATATGATTTCTATATGTTGAAATGAATTATTTGAGTATATATTCATGTAAGCTGAATGTAAATAAGCTTGGGAGTTGTGTTAACGAATTTGTTACGACTGAGTTATATCATTTGAAAGTCAGTATGAATTATATGGAATATCTGGAATTTTCGATATAAGAATTTTTTATGAGAAACTTTATAATAGTGACATTCGGGCTTTCAACCTAGCAAGCCTTGTGCTGGTGAATTAAATCGGGCTTTATGCCTAGCAGGCTTATTGCCGGTGTATAAAATCAGACTTTGAGTCTAGCAGGCCTTGTGCCGGTGTGTGATATAGGCTTAGGCCTAGCAGGCTTTATGCCGGTGAACTATTATAAGTTTATGCCTAAAAGACTTTATGCTGATGTGGTAATTGAATACGTTAAATGAGCTAAAACGATCAGGTATGTGATAATTGGTTATCTATTTGTAAATAAGGTGAATTCATTTTTTTGATATGTGATGAAAAAGGATACATAAGGTTGAGGCAGTATATGTGGTAATATGAAAAACATATTTGGTCTTATAGTTGTATATGGATGTAATGTTAAACTTTGAGTGATGAATATATGGCTTTAAATATATATGTATATTCGAATATATAAGATAATGTGGCTTCGAAATTTGAAAATATATTGATGTTATATACATGTATATTCAGCCATAGAGAATTTGTCTTATAAAAGTATATGCTGTACATGTATATATGGAATTAAAATTTTGGAAATAAATGTGATTATAAATGCATAAGTTAATTTATTTATTGAAATGATTAGTAATTGAGATGTTATTATGCATTAATTGTTTAATTTGCTTAAGGCTTACTAAGCTAAGTTAGCTTACTCTAGGTGTATTTGTTTACTCTATTTTATAGATTTTGAAGCAAGTTACAAGCTCTGGGATCGTCAGAAAAGTTCACCACACTATCCACAGCTTTGGTATTTAAATCATCGAACTTAAATTAAGGCATGTATAGGTTGAATTGTGTTTTGATGTGATGAACTTTGGTTTTGTATAAACGCCATGCGAAAATGGCTTATTTAAATGTTTGAATTCGGTTTTGGTTTGATCATGGCATAAGTCCACTTTAGTTATTATGATATGTGACATGAATGAATGATGTTTGTGATGTTTATTTAGTACGTATAAGTTGGTTGGTGATTTCGGTTATATGCATATAATTGATTTTATTATGTCTTAATTTTGTTTTGAAATGTTTGTTACATGGCACGAGAGATTTATGTTTTAAATATGTCCATAGGTGGTTAATGTCTTGTAATGATAGATATAATCTCATTTAATTGATAAATATTTTTGGTTATATGTTAGAATGAGATAAAGAATATGGTTGTTCAATGGTTCGACATTTGTACACATGTTCATGAGATTTATGGTTGGGTATAATATTTATGGTTGTGCATATGTGTGATTTTGAATATATGATGTATGTATAGTTGCTATGTGTTTTGGCCTTATGATGTATGATAGTTGTTAATTATGCTTAAGTAGATCATGTATTAGTTAGGTAAGAATCAGGACATATGCATGGTGAGTATTCGGTGTTCACTTGTAGACCAAATTGATGATGTGAATGACATTTGATTTGGTTATCATGGTAATTTAATTAAATTGGGTATTAGATTCATATGAGAGAATTGAATTGATGAAAAAGAACATGTGTACCTAAAATTCGGTTATGACATGTTAGTTGAGCTTTTATAAGTTGTTATATATATATTATGGTTGATAAGTATGCGCATGGTCAATACAAAATAAGTCTAATAATCCAATAATGAAATTATTATTGTATACATGTTATATATTGTATAAATTGTTTTGATATATTTTGGATTATGTTAAATTAAGCTGTGTTGTGATTGATATGATTATTTAAGATTTGGTATTTGATTATGTTATAAGCATTGATGTGATAAAAACTTTGAGTTGTAATTTATAACGCGTATTTATTTGAATCGTAAAATAGTCAGTGATGCTTCATAACCCTAATTCAGAGACGGATATGGGTTAGGGGTGTTACACATACAAAGCCTTATACGACGCCATTTGAATGCTGGACTGATAGCTATTGTTGTATGCAACTTCAACTAAAGGTAAATACTTTTCCCAGTTACCTTTGAATTTCAACATACAACACAGAAGTATATCTTCTAAAATCTATATCACATGTTCGGATTGTCCATTAGTCTGAGGATGGAAAGCAGTTCTAAAATGTAACGGTGTACCTAGAGCTTCTTGCAACTTATTCCAGAATCGAGATGTAAACCGAGGATCTCTATCGAAAATAACAGAGACTGGCACTCCATGCAGTTTGACAATCTCAGAAACATATTACTCAGCCAACTTGTTCTAGGAGAAATCCATAGTACCAAGAAAAGTGTGCAGACTTCATCAAATGATCGACTATTACCCAAATGGCATCTTTCTTTTCCGGAGACAGGGGTAACGCTAATATAAAGTCCATGGTAACTTTTTCCCATTTCCATTTCGGTATTGTAACTGGTTGTAACAATCCCGAAGGCACCTGGTGTTCAGCTTTAACTTGATGACATACCAAACATTTAGATACAAATTCAAAAATGTCACTTTTCATTCCCGGCCACCAGTACATGTTTTTCAAATCATTATACATTTTGTTACTCCCTGGATGTACAGACATAATACCATTATGAGCTTTCTTCAAAATCTTCTGTACAAGATCTGAATTCTTCGATACACATTTCTACCTCTGAATAACAGACAACCATCAGACCAAATCTAAAATTTTGAATTGGAATTTGATTTTAGCTTGTAATTCATCATCACTCTTCTGAGCTTCATAAATCTATTGCAGGAATATTGGTTTTACTTTTAAATCAACTATAATTGAACCATCATCAGACAAAGATAACAGGGTATTCATTGGTCGTAAAGAAAACAGGGATTTTCTGCTCAGAGCATCTGTAACCATATTGGCTTTTCTCGAATGATAATCAATAACCAGATCATAATCTTTTAATAACTCAAGCCACCTGCGCTGTCTCAAGTTTAAGTCTTTTTGCGGCATCAGATACTTCAAACTTTTATGATCGGTGAATATGGGACATTCTTCACCAAACAGATAGTGTCGCCAAATGTTCAATGCAAACACAATTCCTGGCAACTCTAGATCATATATCAGATAGTTCCTTTCCTATGGTTTTAGTTGTCTAGAAGCATAAGTTATTACTGTAAATTACAAATTCCTTACCTGATTCAGGCAGAACTAGTACAGGTGCTTCAGTTAATAAGGTTTTCAATTTGTCAAAAATCTGTTGCCATTTATCAGTCCATTCAAATTTCACATCTTTTTGTAGCAGACGGGTCATCGGAGAGGCTATCATTGAGCAACCTTTTACAAACCTCCGATATATCCAGTTAGTCCCAGAAAGCTTCTGACTATAGGTACATTTTTTGGTGGTTTCCAGTTAAGAATAACTGAAATTTTATTCAGGTCAACTCTGATGCCTTCAGCAGATGCTATATGTCCAAGAAAACCAACTTCCCAGAGCCAAAATTCACATTTACTGAATTTCGCATATAGTTGTTTTTCACCCGGGGTTTGTAACACAATTATCAGATGGTCAGCATGTTCATTTTCATCTCGGGAGTATACTAAAATATCGTCAATAAACACCAAAACAAATCTGTCCAGATACGGTCTGAAAATTCTATTCATTAAATCCATAAATACTACATGTGTATTAGTCAAGATGAATGACATTACAAGAAACTCATAATGCCCATACCTAGTTCTGAAGGCTGTCTTCGGTACATCTGAGTCTTTTACTCGTAAGTGATAATAGCCAGAATGGAGATCAATCTTTGAAAATACAGTGGCACCTTTTAATTGATCAAACAAGTGATCAATACGAGGCAATGGATACTTATTATTGATTGTAACCTTACTGAGCTGTTTGTAATCAATACATAATCTCAATAATCCATCTTTCTTTTTAACAAACAGAACTGGCACACCCCAAGTTGAAGAACTAGGTCAAGCAAAAACTCTGTCAGTTAATTCTTGCAACTAAGCTTTTAAATTTTTTAATTCAGTAGGAGCCATTCTGTAGGGTACTATAGATATTGATGTTGTCCTCGGAACAAGATCTATAGAAAATTCTACTTCCCTAACTAGTGGTAATCCGAGTAATTTTTTCGAGTACACATCAGGAAACTCACAAACAACCGGCACTAACTTAATCTTTGCCTCAGATGCTTTAGTGTCTAACACATAAGCAAGGTAAACATCATACCCTTCTGATATATTTCTGTACTGATATAGATGAAATTACATTTGACAACCCATTCAGTACATCAGATTCAACTCGGAGCAATTCACCATTTTGACATTTTAACACAATGTACTTCTGTTTACAATTTACTACTCCATCATGTTGGGTTAGCCAGTCCATACCCAGAACTACATCAAATTCATCAAATGGCAGTGACATCAAATCAATTGAGAAACAATAACCTTTTACCATCAACGGATAGTTTTTACAAATTTTATCTACCATCACATACTGGCCTAGGGGGTTCAAAACTTTAACCATGAATTCAGTGGATTCAATAGATTAATTTTTAACAGTTACTAAGTTTGTGCATATATATGAATGTGTTGATCCAGGATCAATCAAAGCAGTAATATCAGTATCAAGAAGAGAAAATGTACCAGTAATAACACCAGGTGTAGAAGCATCTTCTCGTACACATATAACATATGTTCTGGCTAGTGCTCGTGCTTCAGATTTAGCAGTTGAATCTTTTCTTGTATTTCGACTGTCACTCATATTACCAAGGGTACGAGGTGGCCTACCTCTCAAGGCAGGATTGTTCAGCCTTAAATTCTGAACAGTATCTTTTTCAATCCTTTTCGGACAATATTTGAGATAGTGGTTGGGAGAACCACATCTATAGCAGGCTTCGTTTCTCATACGACATTCTCTAAAGTGAAGTTTATTACAATGCTTGCATTTAGGTTTGAAATTCCTGACACTTCCAGCACTTGCTATTGATGGGGCCGGAGATCTCGGATTAGAGTGTTGAGAACCTCAATCTTTCCCAGAATACCCCACAGATGAGATAGAATGATCATGGTATTTCTTTAATTTCTTTGAAGCTAATGATTGTGGCTTGCCCATAAATATTTTACTTGAAGTTCGGGCTTCCATCTCTGCCTGCCTATTTTCTTTATTTAGTTCTTCAGCTTTATGTGCTCGGTCAGCCAATACAACAAATTCTTTTAATTTTAAGATCCCAACTAACAAATTAATGTCTTCGTTTAATCCCTCTTGAAAACATTTACACATGGAAGCTTTAGTCGGGATACATTCTCTTGCATATTTGCTTAATCTGACAAATTCTCATTCATACTCAGATACTATCATATTCCCCTATTTAAGCTCTATAAATTCCTTCTTTTTCTGATCAAGGAATCTCTGACTAATGTACTCATTTTTGAATTCTGTTTGGAAAAATTCCCATGTAACATTTTCCCTTGGTACAACAAAAATCAAAGTATTCCACCACTGATAGGCTGAGTATTTTAATAGAGATACATCACATTTCAAACATTCTTCAGGTGTACAAGACAATTCATCTAGAACCCTTATACTATTTTCTAACAAAAATTAAGCCTTTTCCAGATCATCATCGGTAGTAGTTCTGAATTCTTTTACCCCATATTTACGAATTTTATCTACCGGAGGCTTACCAATTCTAACAGGTTTAGCATCCTGTGGTATCTCTAGAACCGATTGAGGAACAGGAGGGGGAGGTTGTTATACAGTAGGATTTGTTCTTAAGAATTCTATGAACAACTCATTCATCATTTGAAAGAAGTCTACTTCAGCCGCATCACCTTGGCCCTCAGATACGAGCCTTCTACTACTACTAGATGTAGCTTTTTGAACTAAAGCTGGAACATTACTCCTAGCTTCTTTAGATTCAGCTGTAGCTCGGTTGGACGATATTACTCTATGAAAAACACATTTAAAATGGTTAGGAGATATCACACTATCACAAATTATATAATGACATGTATCGCTAAACTCATACTTGCTATGTTAGTTTGAGAATCAGCTAAACCATAGCTCTGATACCAATAAATATAACACCCCTAACCCATATCCGTCACCGAAATAAGGTTAGAAAGCATTACTAGAGTTTAAAGAATAAAGACAATTAAATTATGCCATTCACTATTCATATTTGTAACCAATCATATTCAATTGTATTATCCTTTAAGTGGACCATTGAGGCCCAATTTATACATTAGAAACAAGTCGGGACTAAATCGGGATCTCAGTGAATTTTTTGCAAAATTTCAAAAAATTTCCTAGATGTAGGGGACACACTCCCGTATGTTACGCTGTGTGGACAATCGATGTGAGGTACACGGCTGTGTCCCAATCCATGTCCACACCCATGTAACTTTCTGACTTTAGTCACACGACCAGCCATACGCCGGTGTGCTAAACTTAGGTCCAGGAGTCACACGGTCAAGACACATGCCCATGTGCTAGGCTGTGTGTCACACACGACTGAGACACACACCTGTGTCTCTGCCCATGTGAACAATTCGAAGCTTTCTATTTCTAAATTTTTAGGATGTAGGGGACACACGGCCAAACCACAAGCTTGTGGACATGGCCGTGTGTCATACACGGTTGGGACAAATGCTAGTGTGTCTACCCGTGTGGACAAAAATTGACCATTTTTCTAACCCAAATTGTCTTCAACCTAAATTAATACGTGCATACATATACCAATCAATTCAAGACAATAAAACCAAGCCAACATTAACATTATACATGATATATCATCAAATGTATTCAAACTTACCTTTTTAAAGACATATATGTTTACCATCTTTTAATCTAACCATACCAAGCATTTAATAGTCCAGTTTAGACCTAGTCAGAATAGTGGTTTCAGGACCAAACATTAGAGTTAGAAAAATATTTTAATATTATTTTCTGTGCTTATTATATGTGAATTAATATGTGTGAAAATTTCGTACGAAAATTGAATCGTTTGTGTGCTCAATTTGATAAATGGACCTAATCGCGTAAAATGTAAAAGTTGACTGCTATTGGTTAAAGTGCTTATTTGATATTTCTTTATAAATGAAAGGTCCTTATGTTGAAATTGGACTATTAACAAGATTAATGGACATTAATGGCCGTAATATATGTGATTTTGTATGTTAATTTATAAAGGGAAAATTTGTAAATGAAGAATTAAATGATTTATAATAAAAAAGGCATGAAAATGGATCATTTGTGTTCATCCATAAGCGAAAATGCAAAGGAAAAGAAAATAAAACACAAGCTAGGGTTCGGCTACTTATTTTGGTTATTAATGTATGAAATTTGATCGGTTTTTGATGATATCTACATTTTTGTAATCATTGCCTAGTAATCTATCAAGCCCATGCCCTAATTTCTGATTTTGTTGATGATTTTGAGCTATGTCATTGATGAAAATATGAGTTTTATGAAGTTTGATGATAGTATATTAAAGATATGTGTTGGGTTAGTATATTTCGACTTTGAAATTTTGATGAATTTGAATAATTTGGACTAAATTGAGAAATTTGTAAATTGAGGGACTAAAATGTGAAATAAATTAAATATGTGGGCTTGAATAAGCTATATTAAAATTCAACTAGATATGTGTATAAAGAAATTATGTGTATTTTGTGATATTGTGAAATGAGGACTAAAGTGTCAAAATGTGAAAATGTGAGGGCTAGTCTGTAAAGTGCCCTAAATATGTGTTTTTGGATTGAGTTGAATGAATGTGAAAGTGAATAACTTAAATTTAAATTGATATAGATCAAGAACCAGATAAAACATAATTAGATTGGGGAAAGTTGAAAGTCGTTGAGTAGCCGATTCTGTTTATTTGAATCCGTACGAGGTAAGTCGATATACAAATAAATGTGTTTAAATTGATTTATTCATGTATATATGTCATTGTATTGTTATGAATGATAATATAAGAGCTGAATATGAGATATACGAGAAAGTATCGACAAAGTTCTGACATCCAAAAGTCCCGTACGAACCTTAGGAATAGTATAGGATACAAATGTCATGACATAGGATCCGATATGTGCTATCGTGTAAGACCACGTCTGGGATGTTGGCATCGTATTTGATTTCATGTAAGACCCTGTTTGGGATAGTGGCATCGATATTGATTACATGTAAGACCACATCTGGGACGTTGGCATTGTACGAGCTTTTTGAGTTATCTGCGTATCCTTATAATTCCAAACGGTTCAATGGGCATACTGAGAAAATGAATTATGATGTGAACATGTATCTGATTCAGGTACGTTTGGAATGAGTATCATATGTGATGTAAAAAGGTAAGTATATGTAGTTTAGTGATCAATTGATGATATGTGATAAAAGCATGAGAAAATATGCTATATGTGCTAAAGAATTTTGGAATATACGAAATGTATATGAATATTAAGGTTTGTGATAGTATTTGGCTATGAATTATACGCAAATTGATGATGATTATATGATTTAAATGGTAAGTTTATTTGTATATGGCTTACTAAGCTTTTGAAAGCTTACTTTGTGTGTGTTTGTATTGTTTTATAAATATCGTGGCTATCGGGAGCTCAGGGATCGTCGAGGATTGTCACCACACTATCAAACTTTAATTTGGTACATTTTGAAAATGTATATATTAAAGTATGACATGTATAGGCTAGAAGTACGTTGAGGTATGTTTTATAATGTGTAAATCATGCCATGAGATATGGCTAAATTATGTTTGAACTTATGGTTTGATTTTGGTATATGATATGTGATGCAATTGTGGTATGTTTGATGTGTTCTTGAATAGCCAAGAGAAATGGTAAGTTTGGTAAGTTTTGGTGTGTGTTTATTTGATGATTTTGTATGATTTTGGCTTAGGAATTGGTACGTTTTGGTTTGTATATTGAGTATGTAATTTATGAATAATGTTATGGCATGAAAGATGTATGTTTTGGTTGTAAAATAGTTGAGAATTTGGTATAAAATGATGTGGTTTTGATGATTGTAGGGAGGACCCCTAATGGGTGGCAAATTGGCCTTGTAAATGGCCTATTTTTTACCACACGGGCAGAGACACGGGCGTGTGTCTCAGCCGTGTTGCTCGAGAGACATTTCAAAATGAGTCTGAGCAGACTACACGGTTGGACAAACGAGCGTGTGCTAGGCCTTGTGGCCAAGTCAGTTTCGAGCACGGGCTAGACACACGGGCGTGTGACTGACCACGTGATCCAAGTCAGTAGCCTCCGTAATTTTCACACGGCTTGGTACACGGGCGTGTCTTGTGGTCATGTGGACAAGTCAGTATGTATGCCCTATGTTGACACGGCCTAGACACACGGGCGTGTCTAAAGCAGTGTGAGGCAGATGGCCTGTTCACACGGGCGTGTGGCCTGTACAACTTTGAAAAAAATGTTTAAATTTCAAAAAATTTTGTATGAGCTCGATTTAGTCCTGACCCCTTTCTAAAGCATGATTAAGGTCTCGATGACCTATATAAGGGACTGTATTATGATGTATGACTATGATTATGGATAATGCAAATGAATTGTTTGTAAAATGTTTTGACTCGTTTGGTAACCCCTTTAACTCTAGTCCGGCAATGAATACGAGTTAGGGGTGTTACATTTTATTGGTATCAGAGTTTCGATTTAGTCGATTCTAGGATTAACATAGCGTATGTGAGTCTAGCTATACATGCCATATTTATGAATTGCGATAGTGTGATGAATCCTAACAATGAAAATGTGTTTTTATATAGCAAATGGATTCCGAACGAGCCGTACCTGACGATGTCGAAAGTAATGTGCCTGCTCCCGCACAAGGGACAGCGCCATCCAATTCTAGATCGGTTATTAGTAGCCATGATGGAGAGGCTAGACAAACCTTCTATCAAATGACGAATGATTGGTTCAGTCAATACATTAGAACTAATCTGGCTGTTCAACAACCCCTAACCCCAGCTAATCCTCCACACGTCCCTGCTATGTCACAAGTTAATCTGAATTAGTTGAATAAGCCTCCAGTTGATAAAATTAGAAAATATGGGGCTGAAGAGTTCCGTGCTACAACTAGTGATGATGTAGAGAGAGTCGAGTTCTGGTTAGAAAATGTAATACGAGTATTCGATGAATTGTCTTTGAATCCGGATGAATGCATAAAATATGCCGTTTCACTTTTGAGAGATACGGTGTATCACTGGTGGAAGACTTTGATATTCAAGGTTCCGAGAGAGCAAGTCACCTGGGATTTCTTTCAAGCTGAATTTTGAAAAAAATACATCAGTTAGAGATTTATCAACCAGAAACATAAAGAGTTTCTTGAGCTGAAACAATGCCGTATGTCTATTACAGAATACGAGTGAGAATTTGAAAAGTCGAGTTAATATGCACGAGAATGTGTTTCAAATGAAGCTATAATGTGCAAGAGATTCGAGGATGGCTTGAACGAGGATATCTGTTTGTTAGTTGGGATTCTTGAGATCAAAGAATTTTTAGTGCTTGTTGAACGAGCATGTAAAGCTGAAGAACTCGGGAAAAAGAAAAGAAAAGCTAATCCAGAAGCTAGAGAAGTGCGAAAGAGATCATCGAGCAAGCCGTTTCAGTCTGTGTCAAAGAAATTCCAAGATGATTATAGCCGTTCAAAGGCTAATGTGGGACATTTGAGTAGAGATCTTGCTAGATAACATTTGAGATTCAGAGTTCCAGCTGCTTCCGTTGCTAGTGTTGGAAATGTTAGATCTAATCGCCCTGAGTGCAAACATTATGGTAAAAGACATCCTAGCGATTTTAGATTATATGATTGAGCTTGCTTCAAATGTGGATCTTTAGATCATTTTATCTGCGATTGCTCTGAATCTTTCGAGCAAGAGATTGTACAAAATTTGAGGCCAAGTGGCAATACATCTCGTGGTAGACCTCCCAGAAATATGGGAAATGTGAGTGGCAGTCAAAGGGGAACAAAAGACACTACTGTTAGATCTTGGGCTCGTGCACCTGCAGAGTCTATGCCATTTGATCTTGTGAGAAAGCTTCGTCTCCAGATGTGATTACGGGTACTTTGACACTTTACGATACTTCTGTGATTGCTTTGATAGATCCTGGATCAACGCATTCGTATATATGCATGAATCTAGTGTCCAGTAAGACCTTGCCTGTAGAGTTTACTAAATTTATGATTAAAGTATCGAACCCCCTAGGTAAAAGTGTCTTAGTTGACAAGGTGTGTAAGAATTGTCCGTTAATGTTCTCAGACATCGTTTTCCAGCCGATTTGATGTTATTACCCTCTGATGATTTTGATATAATTCTGAGTATGGATTGGCTAACTTTTTATGATGCTATTGTGAATTGCAAACGAAAAACTATTGTTTTGAGATAAAAGAATGATGAAATAGATCAAATTGAATCTAGTGATTTGAATGGATTGCCTGCTGTGATATCTTCAATGAAAGCTTTGAGTATTGTGAGAAATGATTGTGAAGCTTACTTTTCCTATGTGATTGATTCGAAAGTGTTAGAAAAGAAAGTTGAATCAGTGCCTGTTGTCTGTGAATTCCCTGATGTGGTTCTTGAAGAACTTCCAGGATTACCTCCGATATGGGAAGTAGAACTTGGCATTGAGTTAGTACCGGGAACTACTCCGATTTTTATAGCTCCGTATAGAATGGCTCCGACTGAACTAAAAGAATTAAAGTCTCAGTTGCAAGAGTTGACTGATAAAGGGTTTGCTAGACCGAGTTTTTCACCTTAGGGTGCTCTTGTTTTGTTTGTGAAAAAAAAGACGACACGATGAGAATGTGCATAAAGTATCGTTAGTTGAACAAGGTGACTGTCAAGAGCAAGTATCCTTTGCCTCGAATTGATGATTTGTTTGACCAGTTGAAAGGAGCTACTGTGTTTTCGAAGATAGATTTGAGATCGGGTTATTATCAGTTGCGAGTAAAAGACTCAAACATTCCGAAAATTGCATTCAGAACGAGGTACGACCACTATGAGTTTTTAGTTATGCCTTTCAGATTAACTAATGCACTTGCTATCTTTATGGATTTGATGAATAGAATTTTTAGATCGTATTTAGATCAATTTGTTGTCGTATTCATTGATGACATATTGATATATTCATGTGATGAAACCGAGCATGCTGAACAGCTGAGGATAGTGCTACAAACTTTGCGAGATAAGCAATTATATGTGAAGTTTAGCAAATGTGAATTTTAGTTATGAGAAGTCAGTTTTCTGGGCCATATAGTGTCAGCATCAGGTATCCGAGTTGGCCCAAGCAAAATTTCAGCTATTTTGGATTGGGAGCCTCCGAGAAATGTCTCTGAAGTCTGCAATTTTCTGGGACTTGCTGGCTATTATAGACGGTTCATAAAAGGCTTCTCTATGATTGCAACTCCGTTAACAAAATTTCTTCAGAAAGATGTGAAATTTGATTGGTCTGAAAAGTGTCAGAAAAGCATTTATCAATTGAAAGCTCTATTGACTGAAGCTCCAGTGTTAGTATAACCTAAATCGGGTAAATAATTTGTGATCTATAGTGATGCTTCATTGAACGGTCTGGGATGTGTTTTGATGCAGGAAGGCAAAGTCGTTTCTTGCTCTTCGAGAAAGTTAAAGCCGCATGAAAAGAACTATCCGACGCACGACCTTGAGTTAGCTGCGATTGTGTTTGCTTTGAAAATATGGCGCCATTATCTGTTTGGTGAGAAATGTCACGTATATTCTGATCATAAGAGTTTGAAATATCTGATGACTCAGAAAGATTTGAATCTACGACAGAAAAGATGGTTAGAACTGTTAAAAGACTACGAACTTGTGATTGATTATCATCTGGGAAAAGCAAATATTGTTGCTGATGCTTTAAGTCAAAAATCACTGTTTGCTTTTGTGTGCGATGAATGCTAATTTGGCTATGTCTAATGATGGTTCAGTTTTAGATAAATTAAAAGCAAGACCGTTATTCATTCAATAAGATTATCGAAGTTCATAAGATTGATAATGAGATTTTAGCAAAACGAGCTCAGTGTGAATTGCATTCTGATTCTGAATTTCAAATTGATAATGATGATTTTTTGAGATTCCGAGATCTAATTTCTGTTCCAAGAAATCCAGAATTGATTCATATGATTTTGAATGAAGCTCACAATAGTTGTTTATCTGTTCATCCGGGTAGTACAAAAATGTATAATGATCTGAAACAGCTTTATTGGTGGATTGGTATGAAGCATGATATCTCTGAATTTGTTGCGAAATGCTTAATCTGTTAGCAAGTTAAACCTGAACATCAGGGGCCATCTGATTTGTTACAACTGGTTATGATTCTGGAATGGAAATTGTATAGAGTGACAATAGATTTTGTTTCGGGTTTGCCCCTATCTCCGAGAAAGAAAGATGCAATTTGGGTTGTAGTTGATCGATTGATGAAATCAACCCATTTTATTTTGGTACAATTCGATTACTCACTTGATAATTTAGCTGAGTTATACATTTTCGATATTTTGAGATTGCATGGTGTGCCATTATTTATTGTGTCAGATTGAGATCCGAGATTCACATTACGATTTTGGGAGAAATTGCAAGATGCTTTGGGTATGAAATTACACTTCAGTACTGCTTTTCGCCTACAAACGGATGGTCAATCTGAGCGGATTATTTAGATACTCTAGGATATGTTGAGATATTGCATTCTTGAGTTTGAAGGTACGTGGTAACAATATTTGCCTTTGATTGAATTCACTTACAGTAATAGTTTGCAACCGAGTATTAAAATGGCCCCGTACAAAGCCTTATATGGTTGCAAATGCCGTACACCTTTGTATTGGACTAAACTAAGTGAGAATAAGATACATGGGGTCGATTTGATAAAAGAGACTGAACAGAAAGTATAAATGATTCGAGAGAGTCTAAAAACAACTTCCGATTGTCCAAAATCTTATGCTGATTTGAAATGGAAAGATATTGAATTTGGGATTGGTGACAAAGTGTTTTTAAAAGTATCCCCGTGAAAGAAAGTACTTCGGCTCGGTTGAAAAGGCAAATTGAGTTCGAGGTTTATCGGATCATATGAGATTATTGAGCGTATCAAACCGGTTGCATATAGATTATTGTTGCCATCTGAGTTAGAAAAGATTCACAATGTGTTTCACGTATCAATGGTTTGACGATACAGATCTGATCCCTCACATGTAATTCCTCCGTCTGAGATTGAGATTCAGTTTGATATGACCTATGAAGAAGAACCGATCAGTATCTTAACTCGTGAGATTAAAGAATTGAGAAATAAGAGAATTCTGTTAGAAAAAGTATTGTGGCATTGACATGGTGTCGAAGAGACTATGTTGGAACCTAAAGATGCTATGAGACGAAAGTATCCGAACCTATTCGACGGTAAGATTTTCGGGGACGAAAATCCCTAAAGGGGAGAATTGTAACAGTTTGATTTAGACCCTAGTCGGAATAGTGGTTTTGGGACCACAAATCTGAGTAAAAAATATTTTAATATTATTTTTTGTTCTTATTATATGTGAATTAGTATGTGTGAAAATTTTGTACTAAAATTTAATCGTTTGTGTGTTTAATTTGATTAAAGGACCTAATCGCGTAAAATGTAAAAGTTGCATTCTGTTAGTTAAAGTGCTTATTTGATTTCTAAATGAAAGGTCCTTATGTTGCAATTGGACCATTAACAAGGTTAACGGACATTAATGGCCTTAATATATGTGATTTTATATGTTAATTTATAAAGGTCAAATTTGTAAATGAAGAATTAAATGATTTATAATAAAATAAAGGTATGAAAATGGATCATTTGTGTTCATCCATAACCTAAAATACAAAGGAAAAGAAAAGAAAATACAAGCTAGGGTTCGGCTACTTATTTTGGTGATTAAGGTATGAAATTTGGTCGATTTTTGATGAAAATATGAAAATATGAGTTTTATGAAGTTTGATGATAATATATCAAAGATATGTGTTGGGTTAGTATATTTTGTCTTTGAAATTTTGATGAATTTGAGTAATTTAGACTAAATTGAGAAATTTGTAAATTGAGGGACTAAAATGTGAAGTAAATGAAATATGTGGGCTTGAATAAGCTATATCAAAATTCGGCTAGATATGTGTATAAAGAAATTATGTGTATTTTGTGATATTGTGAAATGGGGACTAAAGTGTCAAAATGTGAAAATGTGAGGGCTAGTTTGTAAAGTTCCCTAAATATGTGTTTTTGGATTGATTTGAATGAATGTGAAAGTGAGTAAGTTAAATTTGAATTGATATAGATCAAGAACTAGAAAAAACATAAATAGATTGGGAGGAAAGTCAAAAGTCGTTGGGTAGCCGATTCTGTTTATTTGAATCCGTACGAGGTAAGTCGATATACAAATAAATGTGTTTAAATTTATTTATTCATGTATTTATGTCATTGTATTGTAATGAATGATAATATGAGAGCTGAATATGAGATATCTGAGAAAGTATTGACAAAGTTCCGACATCCGAAAGTCTCGTACGAACCTTAGGAATAGTATAGGATACATATGTCATGACATAGGATCCGATATGTGTTATCGTGTAAGACCACATCTGGGACGTTGGCATCAACTTATGATTTACATGTAAGACCACGTCTGGGCGTTGGCATCATACTTGATTTCGTGTAAGACCTTGTCTGGGACAGTGGCATCGATATTTGATTACATGTAAGACCACGTCTAGTACATTGGCATTGTACGAGCTTTTTGAGTTATCCACGTATCCTTAAGATTCTGAATGGTCAATGGAAATTCTGAGAAAATGAATTATGATGTGAACATGTATCTGATTCAGGTACGTTTGGAATGGGTATCATATGTGATGTAAAAAGGTAAGTATATGTAGTTTAGTGATAAATTGATGATATGTGGTAAAAGTATGAGAAAATATGCTATATGTGCTAAAGAATTTTGGAATATATGAATTGTATATGAACATTGAGGTTTGTGATAGTATTTGGCTATGAATTTTATGCAAATTGATGATGATTATATGATTTAAATGATAAGTTTATTTGTATATGGCTTACTAAGCTTTTAAAAGCTTACTTTGTGTGTGTTTGTATTGTTTTATAGATATCGTAGCTATTGGGAGCTCGGGAATCATCAAGGATTGTCACCATACTATCAAGCTTTAATTTGGTACATTTTGAAAATGTATATATTAAAGTATGGCATGTATAGGCTAGAAGTACTTTGAGGTATGTTTTATAATGTGTATATCATGCCATGAGATATGGCAAAATTATTTTTGAACTTATGGTTTGATTTTGGTATATGATATGTGATGCAATTGTGGTATGTTTAATGTGTTCTTGAGTAGCCAAGAGAAATGGTAAGTTTGGTAAGTTTTGGTGTGTGTTTATTTGATGATTTGGTATGATTTTGGCTTAGGAATTGGTACGTTTTGGTTTGTATATTGAGTATGTAATTTATGAATAATTTTATGGCATGAAAGATGTATGTTTTGGTTGTAAAATGGTTGAGAATTTGGTATAAAATGATGTGGTTTTGATGATTGTAGGGAGGACCCTTAATGGGTGGCAAATTGGCCTTGTAAATGGCCTATTTTTTCCCACACGGGTAGAGACACGGGCGGGTGTCTCTGCCGTGTTGCTCGAGGGCCATTTTGAAATGAGCCTGTGCAAACCATACGATCGCACGCATTGGCGTGTTCTAGGCCATGTGGCCAAGTCAGTTTCGAGCACGGGCTAGACACACGGGCATGTGACTGGCCGTGTGATCCAAGTCAGTAGCTTCCCTAATTTTCACACGGCCTGGCACATAGGCGTGTCTTGTGGCCTTGTGGACAAGTCAGTATGTATGCCTTATTTTGACATGACCTAGACACACGGGCGTGTCTAAAGCCATGTGAGGCACACAGCCTGTTCACACGGGCGCGTGGCCTGTACAACTTTGAAAAAAATGTTTAAAGTTTGAAAAATTTTGTATGAGCTCAGTTTAGTCCCGATCCCTTTCTAAAGCATGATTAAGGTCTCGATGACCTATATAAGGGACTTTATTGTGATGTATGACTATGATTATGGATAATGCAAATGAATTGTTAGTAAAATGTTTTGATTTGTCCGGTAACTCCTTTAACCCTAGTCTGGTGACGAATATGGGTTAGGGGTGTTACAAAGCATACATATATTAACCATATTATAACCTTATACATATGTTCACCAAAAATATCATTACTAGCCATTCCAATGGCTAGATTACAAACAACCACTTACATGCCAACAATGGCCAAGTTATCCTATACATGCCATTATACCAAAATACGTTTTCTATTTATACCAAAATTAACTGAAGGATAGTGTTCTGTTGCTCTGACTGATTCCAACCTTTATGAGCTTCCGAGCACTATAAAACAGAGAAAAGAAAATTGAGTAAGCATCTCAAATGCTTAGTAAGTTCATATAACAAGAATTTAACTTACCAAAACTGCACGGCCTAAGACACAGGCGTGTCACTTGGCCATGTGAGCCACACGGCCTACCCACACGGCAGTGTGTCCCCTGCATCTAGGAAAATTTTTGAAATTTTACGAAAAATTTTCTAAGATCCCGATTTAGTCCTGACTTGTTTCTAATGTATAAATTGGGTCTTGAGGGTCCAATTAAGGGATAATACAATTGAATATGATTGGTTACGGATATGAATAATGAATGGCATAATTTAATTGTATTTGTTCTGTAAACTCCGATAATGCTCCGCATCCTTATGCCGACAACAGATATGGGTTAGGGGTGTTACAGAAGTACTTCCCGAGTTTTTAACCTAATACTTTATATTTTGTTCCAACCCAATATTTTTTTCTATTTCCCCAAAATAAGCTTCAATATATTTCCAATTAAATAATTTTCTTAACCCAATTCTAATTCCATTTAAATCATGATGACTTTATCGTAAAAGAATATATGAGAAAATATATTTAATATTTTCACATTCAGTGGTTTACTAGGACCAACTGATTTATTTTCATTTTTAGACTTCATTTAATTTGAAAAAACATAAATCCATTTTCAGGTCATTTTCATTTTCAAACCACGTTCATTTCCAAACGGTTTCATTTCTCCATTCTCATTTTGGAGAAAGCTTTAATCATTTCTAAATATTTCATATTTTTCCATTTCATCATTTCTATTCATTTCTGTTATTTTGATTCAATCATGCAATTCATTTATGGATTTAACGAGCTAGCAGAGAGACCGACTGGACATATTTGATTGAGGCTCAAATGATTTATATAATTAAGTTCCAACTTTTCGCCTATTAATTATGAACTTATTTAGTCACAAAATCATTCCACTATAGTATCGTGATTGAGCTTTCCCCAACAACATACCATTACGAAAGCAACTTGATTAGTGCTCATCCAATGACATTGTCATAAGTGTATTATCCTCATAGGATATTTTTAATCTCTTTGGGATAATATCCATTCTTCCAATATGATTCTATTTTATCTCATGGTAACCATTACATATTCCTTCATAAAAAGTCAATCACTATCAAATAGATGAACTACCCATGGCCACATTTACTTTTCATCGACCATATAATGCTAATGAGAGAATATCATTTACCCATGTCTTGGGCTATGAATTTCACTATTGTGAATGACGCTACATACTGTAGAAGTCGTACACCCAGCACACCAACTTTTGATTCCTTATCTATTCGAATTTAGGCTTTTACTTATATCAAAGTGTACGAGTCACGCATACATAGTCTGTCATCCACTCAGGATTTAGGTATGCCACACTATGAACGTCACAAGTGAATAAATCTATAAACGGATTAAGAACCTATTCTTCTTGTGTCTAGTCTGATGTACTATCAGTCTAGTTAGTCATATATATGTCTCTATCTTTCGGGAGTCATCTGCTCCGATGCTCAAGGTAAAGTATCTCCCCAATTGGACTCGATAGACATCATATTAGTCTTTCAATCGATTTTCGCATTTTCGATTAGACTAAGTACATGTTTAGGTTTGTCTACTAATATAAGTTGTCTTTTCATATTTCGATTCAAACACATAATACCGCTTAGTATTAGTTTAGACAACCAATGACCAACATTTGCTTCCATTTTGCTTTGCATGCAAAAACCATATGAGGAAAATCATATAAAGTATATTAATGTAATCCATGAATTTATTTTATTATTCAATCTGTTCGAAAAAATTACAAGTTTATAAATGAATATACTACCCTTAGGGAACTAGATCCAACAAATACATTATTAATTAGTGGTGTTGGTATTAAAGGTTCATCAAAGGTAGTTACTAGAAGCCTTGGTGCGAACTTGGAGAAATTGGCGAGAACAATTGTTGTAAGAATTGGAAGCAAGAAAAGATAAGTTAATGCCAAAATTTTAGGGGTTAGTATATTTTAGCTTTAATGTCTAAAGCTTTTGATATAACAACATTTAAAATAAATTTTATATGTATTATATTTCCTAAAATTTTATCAAACATTTTCAAAGGCTTGTAGTATATTAAAAAAAACTTATTTTAAATGTGTGTTGATTATCTAAATATTTTTTGGGTCAATGCCAAAGTGTTCTAATGTGTTTAAAATGTTTTCAAGGGATTTTGGTATGCAAGTCTCAAGAAATAGGACCATTTGACCTGAGACATGAAAGTTCGAATGAAAAATTCTACTTTAGAGACTTTGGTCTCGAGATAAAGTGAGTCTTACCTTGAGACACAGGCATGCCTCGAGGCATAGACAAATATTGAAGCTAAGGGTGTCTTTAGGGGAGCCAAGTATCAAGACACTTGAGTCATTGTCCCAAGATGTAACAGCTCGATTTTTGGGCTAAGCGAAACAGTGGTTTCGAGACCATGAATCCGACGCAGTAAAAATATTTTTATTATATTTATATGGTCTACAATTTCACGAAATGATTTTGTGAAAATTTTGTTTGAAAATTTTGACGTTTGGGCACTCAATTTAGCCAAAAGGACTAAATCGTAAAAAGTGCAAAAGTTGAGTTCTACATGTTAAAGAATTGTTATGAGATTTTAAATTAGAGCTCCTTATATGATAATTAAACCATTTGTTAAGTTAGCGGACAAAAATGGACATGGTGAGATAAAATTTTAAAGTTTGACAAAAAGGACATTTTGGTCATTTGGTAAATAAAAGAATAAAAAGGGAAAATCAAGTCAAAATTTTGTCCATTATCTTTTACCTTGGTCATTTGGTAAATAAAAGAATAAAAAGGGAAAATCAAGTCAAAATTTTGTCCATCATCTTTTACCTTGGCCGAATTTCATAAGGACACCGTAGTTAGGGTTTCTTCAACTTTCAAGCTTGATAGTAAGTGCATTCCAGCCCCCTTTTTAATGTTCTTTACATTTTTGAAGTCCTCGTAACCCGATTTACCTATTGTATGTTTAAGGTGTGATAAACAACTTTTACTAAGTGAGTTTTCATGAAAATACCTAAAAAGGACCTATTTGTAAAAAGTTGTAAAATAGATAGTAAAAATCTAATTTGGTGAAAAATGTGTGCTGATATGAGCATGTATATGGTTTGGCTAGGCTTGGGTAACAAAGAAATTGAATGCGTTTCATTTTACGAGCCTAGAGACTAATTTGTAAAAATGTGAAACTTTAGGGGCAAAAAGGTAACTTTTCCATAATGTGATGTTTGGACTGATTTGAGTAATGTGAATATTAAATAAGTTAAATTTTCTATTGTAGATCAAGAAAAATGAAGTTCGGACCTTGATCGGGGAAAGAATAAGGTGTTTGACGATTAGATCCTTTTCTACTATTTTGTACCGAGGTAAGTTCGTATGTAAATAATGCATTATTATTTATGCTTTAATTTTGTTATTATTGTATGAATTGTGATTTACTCTTTGAATGAATTCGAAAAATTTAGACAAGCAAGAAAATCCCGGTTGAACTTTAGGAATAGTTAGGATACAAATGTCATGACATTAAGGTTAGTTGAGATTACGTGTAAGACCATATCTGAGATATGGAATCGATACGAGGCTTCATGTAAGACCATAGCTGGGCTATTGGCATCAATATGAGATTCCATGTAAGACCATATAGGGGATATGACATTGGTATGGTACTATGTGTATGAGATATCTCGAGTATCCTTTAGTATTCCATGTGGTTTAACGGGAAACTTAACAGCAATGTTTAAGCTGTGAAAGACTATGGTAAGTTGCAAGTTGGTACGGGTATGTACATAAAACTCATGCTTAATGAGCTTGATATGTGATGAACCTTCGGTGCGGTATGATTGAGTAAGTTATGATGTTAAGGTTTTAATAACATCTATGTTAAGTTTGATTATGACATTTTACAATGACATTTATGTTACATTACTTCATGTTAAATTTATGTTAAAGTGTGTATGATGCCTATTATTTGCATAGGAGCTTACTAAGCTTTAAAGCTTACTCCCTTTTTTTTCCCTTGTCTTATAGCGTCACCAAGCAAGCTCAGGGATTGAAGACGGTCAGAGATCCATTCACACTATCAAATTATCATTTTGGGTACTCATGATTACATTATTTTGAGTCATGGCATGTATAGGGATTTTGTCATTTTGTTATGTGTCATATTCGATTTGGCCAAATGTTTTGGCTTATAATGGTTAATGATTCATTTTGTATATGGCCATTGGAAGTTGGCTAATATTAATTTTATTGGTCATTGGTATATTTGTGTGATGATGCTTATCATGAAGATGAAATTGGCATGAATGGAAAAGAAAGCATGTGATGTTATTGCATGATAGATGTTAGCATGTCCAAATGATGTATCGATATCTTGTTTGTGGTTGATTTAGTTGTATGTATATGCTTGGATTGGTGTTGCTTGTTGTTGTGTAGGTTGGTGCAAGTACGGGTGGCAAAATGGCTTGGTAAATAGCCTTATTTTTGTCCACACGGGCAGAGACACAGCCGTGTGAAGGACATGGCCTAGGGACATGGGCGTGTGTCCAAGGCATGTGAAGTCTGCACCTATTTTATGAAAAATTTTAAAAATTAAATTCGCCACACGGCCTAGCACACGGGCATGTGACTTGGCTGTGTGACTTCCTTTGGTGCATGATGTCATAAACAGAGAGTTACACGGGTTAGGAACACGGGCGTGTGTGACCACACGGCCTACCCACATGGGCGTGTCCCAAGCCACATGGGCATGTGACCCTGTTTTGATGAAAAATTTACTAAGTGTTGGGTAACTTTCTAAAGTTCTCGATTTAGTCCTGAACCGTTTCTAATGCATGTTTTGGGGCTTCATAGGCTCGCAATAGAGACTTTATGATTGAATGTAAAAAGTTTTAAATTTGCATGGAAATTTACGTCTCATTTTTGTATGTATGATTGAGTTTAAGTCCGGTAATGCCTCATATCCCATTTCAGCATCGAATACGGGTAAGCGGCGTTACACGAGACATATGGCTAAATGTCTTGAGACACAGCTTGCCAATGACTATATAAAGGTCATGTTTTTCTTCATGTCTGGAGATAAGGGGTTTATGTTTTGGGACACACTGATGGAGGCTGCATTAAATGCGTGAAGCAAATGCTCCCAACAGCTAGAATTCATCCCCAACATCTATAAACATCGACAAACTTGTTTCTCGGTATAAACATATGTCACACTTCAAATACGGTGAATCCAAAAAGATGAGTAAAGTCTGTACGTAAACTGCTTGGTGCATTGTGGTAGCATAATTTGCACCCCTGTTGGCCTAATGGTGAGTTGGGGTATTGGCGTATATTAACGTTAAAGTATTCGACCATGGGCGACATCTAAGGAATTAATTATAGGGTATCTTCAAGTGAAGAAAGAATTTGCACGACGCCTAAGGAAAAGTACAACTTAGAATTTTGGTTGGGCACAATGAGCCTACCAAGTGTGTGAGAATGCTATAGGAGACTTATTGTCTTTAAGGTCACGTCATACGTAAGTCATTACCAAAAGTATAGTATACTCGGTTTGCTTGAGCATATCCAAGTTTGTTTTCGTGACGAGATTAGTTGGGAGTCAATTGGTTTGATTTGACCTTTCCCATGATTGGTCAAATCGTAACGAAGATCTAAGTTAGATTTTCTTTACCTTCCCACAGATTTTTGTGGGAAAACAAGGAGATTGGATTAGGTAAGCATTGTTACTTGTTAAATTTCACAATAGGGGGATAGAGAGTTTATATCTAGTGAATGGGGAAGACATTCTGGACGACTTTTCTTTCTACTCTACATTCTGGTCCTTCTTTCTAACTAAAACGTTCTCGTCTTATTCGTTAAGGTAGAATTAAGATTCATTTATCCAGTGGATGATTCAACCTTTTGGTAAGTCTTATAGCTCTGTATGTTACAGTTATTGAGGAGTAAGGATGTCAAAGGGTGTAAGAAAAGTAGGGTATGAGTGGAAGGCCTTGTTTGGGGGTCACATGCCGTTGATCGATGGTAAACTATCTGTAATGGGGATCCTAATGGAAATTTTATGATCTTTTAAGCAGCTGTTGTTGCTAGTTTGGGATGGACAATTGAAATAGAAGCTCTAGACCAAGGTAAATGTGAGTCTTTAGACCTGTCTTATACATGTTTTATTATCATGATTCCTTGTATGACTGTGACACATATGGATAAGTATATCTTCTTGAGGAGTAGTAGTATGTAAGGATGTTTGTGTGTTATTTGTGAAGCATCTACATCTACTAACGTGTATGATGTGTTGCATGAAAATTACGATTTGTGGTAAATGTGTATGGGAAATCATGTGTTGGAAAGTAAGATTCTGTTAAGAGTACGAATGAAATATGTGTAAATGTCCCCATTAAGTTATCTGAGTGATGCATGACAAAGTATGGTTGGCGATAAGGGGGTTCGGGTGGAGTGACGGGAAAGTATGTGATACGATAGTAAACCTCTCAATGTTGCTTTGATAACGTCCATTGGGACAGTAAACATGAAAGCCAAATGGTGAAATGTAGTCTGTCGGGACCATAAACACTATGTCTGTTGGGACAGTGAACACAAGAAAAGGCCAGTGTGACAATTATGTGAAAAGACCACGTCCGTAAGATATTTTGGAAATGGTGAATGAGCCACAATTGTTACTAGGGTTCCTGGTGTCCCAAGGGTGATGATGGGAAAACCTAAGGTGATGCTGAGTTTAGGCAAACCCATATCATCAAACGTGGCAGCTTACGTGAAGCCTCTGTGGCGAGTCCCCTATAAAGCCTTTGTGGTGATTTACTTGGGAAGCTTGTGACGCCTTTTAGGAATTTTTTGAAAGAGTTTTCGGCAATGTACTTGACTGATGAATCTGCCATAGTAATTTGCTAGGTCAAAAAGAAAGCTTGGAATATATATAATTATGGGTGGTGTAAGTATCCACCAAATTTGGTTCTCACATTTTGTATTGAAGTCATCTGAGTTCTATTGGGTAATCTAAGATATTTCTTTCATCGAACCAAGTTCATCGTCTGTATCAACCTAAAGATACGATGTAACTAGAGATATGACAGCCGCCAGAGCTGATATAATAATCCGTCAAGAATAGAGTCTGTATTTGAAATTATATTTTAGCATCATAGAGCGTCACTGAGTCTCCGGGACCAATCTTTTCTACTAGGTTGAACCACTTTCTCAAGAATTCCTTTAATCTCACAGTTTTCAAGCTCAGCTTGCCCATTCTTTTATGGATGATAGGCAGTCGCTACTTTGTGTTTCACATATTTTTTGAGTAACCACTTAAGCCATTTATTTACAAAGTGAGATCCTTCATCGCTTATTCTAACTCTAGGAGTCCCAAACCTTGTAAATACATGCTTATATAGGAATCACATGACTACCTTAGCATCATTTGTTGGGTATGCCTCAGCTTCCACCCACTTGGACACGTAGTAACATTCACTAGGATGTACCTGTTACCATAAGAAGAAGGAAACAAGCCTAAAAAATCAATTCCCCAAACGTCAAATAATTCTACCTCTAGGATGCTTGTTAAGGGCATCTCATTCCTCCTTGATATGTTTCCAGTCCTCCGACATAGATCATAATTTTTCACATATGCATATGCATCTTTAAACACCGTAGGTAAGAAAAATCCAGCTTGTAAAATTTTTGCTGCAGTGCGACAACCACTAAAATGTCCCCAACTTGGAGATGAATGATAGTGGTATAGGATCTCGTTTATCTCACTTCTAGCTACACACTTCCTAATTATATGATCTGTACATTGCTTAAACAAAAATGACTCATCCCAGAATTAATACCTACTATCAAGAAGGAATTTCTTCCTTTGTTGGTATGTTATTCTAGGAGGCATTATTCCACACGCTAAATAATTTTCAAAATTGGCAAACTAAGGAGTTCCGTGAATTCGACTTACCTCAAAAGTATACTTATCCATGATTTTCATTAATAGGAACAAGTGAGTGAGTGACAAATGGTCTGCTACTTGATTCTCAACTCCTTTTCTGTCTTGAATCTTAAGGTTAAATTCTTGGAGCAAGAGTACCCATCGAATTAACCTTAGTTTAACATATTTCTTTGTGAGTAAGTATTTAATGGTTGAATGATCTGTGAAGACTATGACTTTTGTACCTATAAGATATGAACAAAACCTTTCAAAAGAAAAAACTATTGCAAAATGTTCTTCTTCAGTTACCATGTCATTAAGTTGGGCTCATATCAAAGTTCTTCTTGCATAGTAGATAGGATGAAATATTTTGTTTCTTCTTTGTGCCATCATTACTCCCATAGCAAAATCACTAGCATCACACATCAACTCAAAAGGAGAGTTCCAATCTGGTGTAACAATTATTAGTGCTGAGATTAACTGAATTTTCAATTCTTCAAAGGCTTCCAAACATGCCTTGTTAAACTCAAAAGTTGTGTATTTCTCTAATAAAGTAAACAAGGGCTTGGAAATCTTTGAGAAATCCTTGATAAACCTTCGATAAAAACCAACATGCCCCAAGAAACTTCTAACTCCTTTAACAATGATTGGGGGTGGAACCTTTTCAATTACATCTACCTTTTCTTTGTTGACTTTGATCCCTCTTTTAGATATTTTATGTTCTAAGACAATCCCTTCCTTAACCATAAAGTGGCATTTCTCCTAGTTAAGGACAATGTTTGTCTCCTCACATCTTTTCAGTATTTTAGACAAATTACTTAAACAAATATCATACGAATCACCAAAAACTGAAAATCATCCATGAATACCTCAACAAAATTTTCAACCATATCAGTAAATGTTGCCATCATGCATAATTGAAATGTTGTAGGTGCATTACATAAATTGAAAGACATTTTTCTAAAAGTAAACATACTCTATGTGTAACAGCCCGTCTTTGGGTCAAATCAGAACAGTGGTTTCGGGCCCACAAACCAAAGTAAAAATATTTATTTTATTGTTTCTTTAAGGTCTACAGCATGATAGAATAATTGTGTGAGAATTTCATTAATAAATTTTATCGATTGAGTGCCTAATTTGACTAGAAGGATTAAATTGCAATAGGTGCAAAATTTGAGTTCTATAGAATAAAGGTAGTAAATTGTTATGAAATTCTAAATTAGAGGTCCTTAAATGGTAATTAGACCATTGTACATAGGATGGACAAAAATGGACATGGAGTAGGTAAAATTTAAAAGTTTGAGTGAGGGGTAAATAGGTAATTTGGTAAATAAAGTAAAAAAACTAAATAAAAGATGTCATCTTTTTCAATTTCATCCCTGTAACACCCTTTACCCGTGTTCGACGTTGGAACAGGGTACGAGACATTATCGGATGTAAACACAAGCAAACATACATTCCGAGTTGTAAATTTGACAGCAAATTAAAACTCTTTAACAATCAATCACATCATCCCAAAAATGAGCCTACGAGGCCCAAAACATGCTTTGGAAGTGGTTCGGGACTAAACTGAGAACTTTAGAAAATTTTACGACACTTAGAGAATTTTTGCTAAAATAGGGGTCACACGCTTGTGTGGGCAGGCCCTGTGGTCACACACGCCCGTGTCCATAACCTGTGTAACTCTCTGTTTGTCACCCAAGAACAAATTCAAGTCACACGGCCAAGGCACATGCCCATGCCCGAGGCCGTGTCCTTCACACGGCTGAGACACACAGTCGTGTCTCATGCCCGTGTGCTCGATGCTAAACATCTGTTTTGTAACAATTTAGGTGTAGGGGACACACGGCAGGATCACATGTCCATGGGGCTAACCATGTGTCACACACGGCCTAGACACACGCTCGTGTGTCTACCCGTGTGGACAAGAATAAGGCTATTTACCAAGCAATTTGCCACCCTTATTCACACATACACTTACCCCAATTCAAAGGCACAAAACAATATATACTTAGGTACTCGAAACATCCACATTCATGGTTAAAACATATCAACTTTATATCTTTATCTAACATATTCACTACATTTATTAAGCCCTAAATCAAACATACAAATCTCACATTCATTAGGCTTCATTCAATTACTATCTAGTTACCAAATTATACTCAAATTCCTCATCTCATCAATAGGTCACAATTCCAAACATTGCACAATCATGCCATAAATCACATTTCCAAATATTTCACATTCACCAAGCATACCACGATCATATCACCATAGACATTGACACATATATGAATATACTTAGGCTTACAACCATGTTGCCAATATGAGCCAACTTACATGGCCAAATAGCAAAACAAGCCTTTGACGATTACAAGCCATTACATTGGCTAAAATCACATGACGTATATATCAAAATGATCAAGTCCCTATACAAGCCATAAACTCAAAATACTTGAATTCATCAATACCCAAAATGATAGCTTGATAGTGTGATAGGATCTCCTGCAATCTCCAACCCGAGCTAGCTTGACAGCACTATAAAACGTGAGAAAGGAAGAGGGTGAGCTATATAGCTTAGTAAGTCCATATGAACATAATAAGAAACTTTTACCAATCATTTACCAGGTCTACAATATAAACACAAAACAAAATAGTATAAATTGCTATAAACTTCATAGTTATAAATTATTCAGTCACATTGTTTGCTATATCAATTTGCAAGCATAATTTAACATGTCTTGACTTTAGCCTAACAACCGTAATCTCTCCATTATAATCGATTACCACAATCAGCTAATCATTTCAAACTTCATAATAAACATACACATTAATTATGAGTATTCACTTTTCAAGCATATATTTTAACATCTTTCAATTGTTAAAGCTCATATCTTCCCATACTTCCATAGTCATTTTAATAGGCAATTATGCCAATCATTCCTTTTTCTCATATCTGATAAATCACAATTTGTGTGAATAAAACATGCTATATCATAACTCAATTTGGCCCTGAAGCCGATCACATGATTCTCAACCAAGTTTATCATGAATTTCATATGTTACAAGCATAGGCCAAAAATCACAACGTTTTCACAAAATCATTCTCGTGGAAATCATGAACTCACAATTTCATGAAGTTAATGCATATAGAATTTACGTACATACCAGTACCAATTCGTAATACTTACTTGGTTTTTCTTTTCTTTGACATACTCGTTGAATTTCCCATTGAACTGCTTGGAATATTAAAGGATACTCGGGAATCTTGTACACATAGTACCATACCAATGCCATATCCCATATATGGTCTTACATGAAATCTCGTATCAGTGCCAATAGCCCAACTATGGTCTTACAAGAAGTCTCATATCGATGCCATAAGCCAGATATGGTCTTACACGTAATCTTAGTAACCATAATGTCATGACATTTGTATCCTATCTATTCCTAAGGTTCAACCTGGACTTTCTCTATATTGAATCTCTGTTAGCCATTTCCGTAGTATCGTACTCAATAGCATTTACATTTCATTTCAATAATATATCATTTACCACAATTATATCAATTAAGGATTTATACATGTAACGCCCCAATTTTCGGGTTTTCTGTGTTTCTGTGATTTTTAAAATTTGTGTGTGTTCTGGTTGGTTAATATATATATTTTAGTAGGTTAGTAGGCCTTTGGAAGGCCCAAACTTAAGTTAAATCCGTGGTAGTCTTCGGAGTTTTAATTTTATGAACAGGTGATGCAATTGGCGTTTGGGCTTTTAAGAGTAAAGGGGTAAAAGATGACACAAAAAGGAGTGTGGTGTAGTGGCAAGGTGGCGCCACTTAGGGGACAAGGAAGTGACGCCATAGAGGAAGCAAAGGGTCCAAGGTTCAAGTCTTGGCTCTTGCAATATATTTTGGTTTTTCTTTTCAATAAATCTGGAAGCAAGTAGGTGCACTTTAAAGTTTACTGTGTTGGATTTATGACACAAATGAGTTGATGGCCTAGTGGTTGTGGCGTGAGTTGGCATGTGAGAGGACTTTGGTTCGAATCCCTTGGCTCATTTTGGTTGAATTGGTTGTAAGCTTATATATAAATATTTATAAATGCATGCATGCTTGTGCAATTATCTCTTGGATGTGGCTCATAAATGCTTGGTAAGTGGTTGAATGTGGCTTACTAGTTTTGTTGTTGAATGATTAAGATTGGCTCATTGGTATGCTAGGAAAACTAAGTAAAACTATGCATGTTATTGGTAGCCATATTGAAACTTGTAGAATGTGAGTTGGTAAGATTTGGTTTGACAAAATATGGTGTCGTAAATATATTGAGCGTGGATAATGAAATGACATGGTTTGGCCTTGTTTTGTGGATGTTTGGTTGCCTAAGCATATCATGATTTATGCCATTGAACTTGTGTATGTGTAGGTGGAAATGAGGGTGACAAATGGCTTAGTAAATAGCCTTTATTTTTTCCACACGGGCATGTGTCTGGGCCATGTGTGACAGACGGTTTGTCCCACGGGCATGTGTTTCGATCGTGTGTCCCTTGCACCTTAATTTTGAGAAACAGAAAGGTCAGAATTGAGCACACGAGCAGAGACACGAGCGTGTGTCCCGACCATATGAAGTCTGCACCTATTTTATGAAAATTAAATTAACCACACAGCGTAGCACATGAGCGTGTGACTTGGCTGTGTGACCTCAATTTGTTCATGCTTTGCAAAACAGAGAGTTACACGGGTTAAGGACACAGGTGTGTGTGACCACACGACTTTCCACTTGGGCGTGTCCCAACCCTATTTATAGCAAAATTTTTCTAAGTTTTGTAAAAATCTCTTGAGTTGTCGGTTTAGTCCTGAACCACTTCCAAAGCATGTTTTGGGCCTCGTAGGCTCGCATTAGGGACTTTATGATTGAATACAAATGGTTTTAATTTGGATGAAAATTTATGTCTCGATTTGTATGTTTGTTTGCGATGTAAGTTTGGTAATGCTCAAATCCTGTTCTGGCGTTGAATACGGGTAAGAGGTGTTGTAGTACGAGCAAGTAAAAGTTTTTTTGTGTTGGTCTTTTAGGGCTATAGCCATTTTATTGTACCCCTAATACCCATCTAAAAAGCAGTAATATTCTTTATCTGCCAGTCGGTCCAACATCTAGTCCATAAAAGGCAGTGGAAAATGATCCTTTCGGGTTGCTTTGTTCGACTTTCTATAGTGTATACAGATTTTCCAACTTGTGACTGTCCTCATCAAGATTACTTTGTTACACTCATTCTCTACAATTGTGATTCCACCCTTCTTTGGCACACACTATACCACACTTACCCATGAACTATTTGAGATGGGGTAAATAATTCTTGCGTCTAACCATTTGATAACTTCCTTTCAAACTACCTCTTTCATAAGAGGATTGAGTCTCCTTTGCCCATAAATTCTCACTTTCTTGCCATCCTCTAATATAATCTTGTACATACAAAAGGAGGGGCTTATTCCTTGAATATCAGCTAAAGTCCAACCAATTGCCTTTTTGAATTTCTTCAAAACTTCAATCAGCTACTCCTGTTGGCAACCTATTAGTTCTGCTAAAATAATCACAAAAAGTTGAATAGTTACCAAGATAAACTTATTTCGAATGAGATGGTAGTACCTTTAGTTCAGGTTTGGGTGGTTCCTCAATTAACAACTTTCGTTGTGCGTATTCTCAAGCTTCCAACTCCAATGATTCGAAACATGCTGGTCGAACATAGCCTTTTTGATTGGCTTCCCTAAAGCCATATTTTCCTTACCTTGTTCATCTTCTAATGGCTCAGACCCTAAGGTGTTTTCCAAGGCGTCTTCTACATAATTGCACTCCCATTCTATAGAGACTAAGGATTCTAACTCCTCAATTACTGAGCATTCTTCCATCAGATTAGGGAATTTCATGGTTTTAAGAACCTTAAATTCACTTGGTCATCTTGAACTTGCATAGTGAATTCACCTTTCTGCACATCTATTAATATTCTCCCCATTGGTAGAAAAGGTCTCTCTAGGATGATCGACACTTCCTTATATGCTTTAAAATCTAAAAAAATAAAATCAACATGAAAAATAAACTTATCTACACGTATTAAAACATCCTCGATCTTTCCTTTTGGGTGTGCTAGAGATCGATCTGCCAGTTGGAGTGTCACCGTTGTTGGTCAAACTTCACATATACCCAACATCTTAATAATAAACATTGGCAACAAGTTAATGCTCGCTCCTAGATCACATGGAGCTTTACCACGGTAAGATTCTCCAATGTTACAAGGTACAGTAAAGATCCCGGGGTCCTTCATTTTCAGAGGTAGCTTGTTCTATAGGAATGCAATTCACTCTTTTGTTAATGCTACAATTTCGAACTCTCTAATATGCCGTAATTTAGTGTAGCAGATTAAAATAAATTTCACACTTGAAGAGCTTGAAAATAATAAGTTTCATTAAGTTTTAATTCTGTCTTCTTAAGTTTTATTAAAGTGAATAAAATGTGCAAATTTAGTCTTTTATTGACCTTAGGGGCCGAATGAGGCCTAAGAGTGAGTTGATGAACTGTATAAGTGTGTAAGAGACCACTTTTAATTGCATAATTTAGACTCTAGTCAGAATAGTGGTTTCGAGACCATAAATCTGAGTTAGAAAAATATTTTAATATTATTTTCCTTGCTTATTATATGTGAATTGATATCTGTGAAATTTCTGTATGAAAATTTTATGATGTGTGCTTAATATGCAAAAAAGACTAAATCACAGAAAAGTGTAAAGTGGCTTTCTACTTGATTAAGTGCTGGATTGATGTGTCTTATTAAGTGTGAGGTCCTTATTAAGGAAATGTACCATTAATATAGTTAATGGACTTTTATGGACAACCATTATTAAGTTTTTATATGTTTTCATTAAGGGAAAAATTGGTAATTATTTTATAAAGGTTAATTAAATTAAACCAAAGCTAAAATTAGCTTATTTTAGTGTTCATGCACCGAAAATACTAAGAAAAAGAAGATGGAAAAGGAGTTTAGGGTTTCAGCATTTTGATTACATAATTAAGGTATGGTTTTGACTTAGTTTTTGATAATTTCTATGTTTTTATGATCGTTGCACTGTATTCTATCAAGCCCATGTCTGAATTTTGGAAATTATTGATGATTTTGAGTTGAGCCATTGATGAAATTATGAGTTTTATGAAGTTTGATGATAGTAAATGAAAGATATGCATTGGGTTAACATGTTTTGTCTTTGAATTTTTGATGAATTTGAGTAATTTGGGCTAAATTGTGAAAATGAGATTTTGAGAGACTAAAATATGAAATTAATGAAATGTGTGGGATTGTATGAGCTAAGTGAATATTTAGCCTAACATGTGTAAAAGGGAAATTTGTGTATTTTGTGATTTTATTAATTAGGGACTAAAGTGATAAAATGTGAAAAATATGAGGGCTAATTTGTAAAATGCCCTAAATATGTGTATATGGATTGAATTGAATGATTTGTTGAATAAAAGGGTTAATTTTGAATACAAATAGATCAAAAAAGGAGGAATTCAAATTTAGATCAAGGGAAATCGAAGGTTATCGAGTAAACAATCCGAATTATCAATTCTGAGTATAAGGTAAGTTCGTACGTGATAAATGATGTTACAAGTATGTTTTACTGCTTTGATAATGCATAAATTGTATATATTTGACTATGGTTTGAGTACAATGATAAATCGACTACATTTGGCGCTAAATATGCGATTTGAAATAGCTTCGGCTATAAATAACACTAAGTGTGCGATTGGAATAGTTTCGGCTATATGAGGCATTAAGTGTGCGATACCGAGATAGCTTCGGTTACTTGAGATGGCACTAACTGTGCGGGATCGTTATAGCTTCGGCTAACCATTAAAACACTAAGTGTGCGGATTCTTAAAGCATGGAAAGACTTTCGAATGAATTAATGTATTTGAATGAGAGGTGAGAATGAAACTAATAAAAACGGGAAAGTTCAGGTATGTACGATACCTATGTGGTAGATGATACTATGTATGAAGCTTGGTGAAATTGTATGAACATATCAAATGTGATGGAATAGAATTGATGGATGATTTGTGAACTACTAAGTGTTTATTATTTGATGTTTCGTATTATATTGATTGTTGGTTATATTTGGTGCGAACTTACTAAGCTTCAAAGCTTACTATGTGAAATGTTCTCTATTTTACAGTGTTATAAAGTGAGCTCGGATCCGGGGATCCTCAGCGACTCATTCACACTATCAGACATCTATTTTGGTATCATTTTGAGAGTTGTATATATGGCATATGGCATGTATAGGTTAGAGTTATTTTGGTAGGTTTTGTGATGTAAATATTTAGCCATGTGATATGGCTTGATTATGGTTGAACTTATGGTTTGATTTTGGTATATGATATTATGAATCATATGTTTTGGTATGATTTTGGCTTATGATTTGGCATGATTTGGTATGTATTACAAGCATGAAATTTGTTGATAATGATATGTCATGAATGGTGTATGTTTTGGTTGTGAATTGGTTGAAAATTTGGTACAAAATGTCTTGATTTGATGTTTGTAGGGATGGTTCAAAATGAGTGGCAAATTTGGCTTTGCAAATAGCCTATTTTTGTCTACACGGGCGTAGACACGGGCGTGTGTCTCAGCTGTGTGCAACACACGGATATGTTACACGGCCGTGTGTCCCCTGGGGTACCCTACGATTTAAAGTCAATATACCCTACAGTTTTGACACGGCCTAAACACACAGGCGTGTCTATCGATTGTGTGTAGCGCACGGGCTGGCACATGGGCGTGTGGTCGGCCGTGTGACCCAAGTCAGTAACCTCCCTAATTTTCACTCTGCCTAGCACATGGGCGTGTCTTGTGTCCGTGTGGATAAGTCAGTATGTATTCCCTGTTTTTCCACGGCCTAGACACACGGGCGTGTTTAATGCCGTGTTAGGCACACGGCCTGCTCAAATTGGCGTGTGACGTTTATAACTTTGAAAAATGTTTAAGTTTCGAAAAATTTTGTATGAGCTTGGTTTAGTCCCGGCCCATTTCTAAAGCATGTTTCAGGTCTTGTTGACCTACGTAAGGGACTCTATATTGATGTGTGACTTTGATGCTTGGATGGTTGTGAAATGAATGTGAATTGTTCCGACATGTCTGGTAGTGCCTCTTAACCTTAGTCCGATGACAAATACAGGTTAGGGGTGTTACACCACTAGATTGTAACAACCCAATTTTAGCTAAATCAAAACAGTGATTTCAAAACCACAAATCTAAGGTCAAAAAATTATTTTAATATTATTTTTGGTGTTTATAGCATGTGAATATATATGTGTGAAAGTTTTGTGAAATAATTTTTGCGTTTGAATGCTTAATTTGATAGAAGGACTAAATTGTGTAAAATGCAAAAGTTGCATTTTATTTGTTTAAGTGCATAATTACTATGACTTATTAAATGAGAGGTCCTTATGATGTTATTAGACCATTAATAGTGGAATTTGACACAGATGGCCTTATGTTTAATGATTTAAATGTTTATAAACCAAGGTTAATTTAGTAATTTATGAATTAAGTATAGTAAAACAAAACAAAATTTAAAATGGTTGTCATCTTCTTTTATTTACATCCGAAATAAAATAAAGAAAAGAGGGTTGAGAGCATTTTAGGGTTCAGCCCTTATTGATCTTGATTAACGTATGTTCTTTGCTTGGTTTTTGATGATTTTTACGTTTTTGAGATCGTTGCTTTGTGTTCTAGCTAGCCTATGCTTTAATTTTTAAAATTGTTAATGAATTTGTAAAGTGCCATTGATGATAAATGCCTGAGCTTTTGAATGTTTTATGATGAAAAATGAATATTTGTTGATAGTTACGCAAGTTTTGCTAAGTGATTTTAGTTAAAAGTGACATTTTAGGGATTTAATTGTAAAAAGTGTAATTTGGGTTGATAAAATGTGAAATAAATGAAAGTTTTGGGCTGCTAGGGACTTAAATAAAATTCGTCCAAGCATGAATCTTGTTGAATTGTGTGTATTTGTGAAATAGGGACTAAATTGTAAAAATATGGAACTTTAAGGGTTAAAGTGTAAAAATGCCCAAATATGTGTTTGTGGTCTAAATTGAATGATTTTGTGAATAAATAAGTTAATTTTGAATGTATATAGATCAAGAACGAAAGACATCAGGATTAGATCGGGGAAAATCAAAGGTTATCGAATAGTCGATCCAGTTTGTTTATCCCCGAATACAAGGAAAGTTCATATGCAACTATATGTCTTTAAATTGAATTATATATCTTTAATTGTCATTGAACTGCTATGAATGTTGAATGATCAAATACGAGCCAGAATCGACAGGGTTACAATATCCGAAAGTCTTGTACTAACCTTAGGAATAGTATAGGTCAGAATGTCATGACATTAGGATTGACAAGATGTGTTTATGTGTAAGACCATGTCTGGGACATTGGCATCATTATGTGATTACCTGTAAGACCATGTTTGGGACATTGGCATCATTATTTGATTTTGTGTAAGACCATAGCTGGGCTATCGGCATCGATATGTGATAACATGTAAGACCATATCTGGGATATGGCAATGTACGAGCTATATGTGATTTCCGAGTATCCTTAACAATTCCAAAAGGTTTAACGGGAAAATTCAAGTCGAGAAAGAATGTGTGAATGAGTTAAGTGACTCAGGTAAGTACGAGATTCATACAATTATTGAAAAGAGAAGTATTTGATGAATTCACTCATGATATTGAATATGTATACACTGGGAAAGGTTTGTGAGCTTATATGTGCTTACTTATAGTTTTCCTATTGATGAAAATGATGTTGGTTCAAGTGGTAATCTTATTTGTATATGGCTTACTAAGCTTTTAAAGCTTACTTTGTGTGTTCTTTCCCTGTTTTATAGATAATCGAAGCTAGCTTAGACTCGAGGATCATCATGAACACTGTCACACTATCGATCAACTTGTTGGTATTTTTGGTGTTTTGTAAATATGGTATATGGCATGTATAGGCTAGTGATATGATGATGTGCTTTGAGATATGATATTAGCCATGAGATTTGGCTCATAAATAATGTAAATGTTGTGTGTATTTAGCCATTGGGGTTGGCTTATTTTATGAGTTTGGTAAGTGAAATATGATGTATATAAATGGCCTTGTGTTTTGGCATGTTTGTCATGGATGTTGTGATGATTAATTGGTATGATTTGAGGTTTAAAATAGATGATAAGATGATGAGAAAAATGTATAGAGAAGATAGGTGAAATTGTTGGTAATGGCATATTATTTTAGTATGTTTTGGATTATGATTTGAGTAGTGAAATGGATGGATTTTAAATGGCATGATTTGTATATGAAATAGCATGTTTTGGTTGCCTATAAATGTATTGAAATGGTATGAAATGTTGTGGTTTTGGTTTGCTTGAGGAGGGTGAGAAATGTGGCTTAAACTAAGCCTATTTGTGCCCCACACGGTGGAGCACACGGGCGTGTGACTCGATCGTGTGTCTGTTGTAACTTAATTAAACAAGTCAGTGAGTTACACGGCTTTAACATACGGGTGTGTCAACTAGCCATGTGTGACAAATGGGCTGGCACATGAGCATGTGGCCGGCCGTGTGACCCAAGTCAGTATACCCTTCAGATTTCACATGGCCTAGGCACATGGGCGTGTCGGGTGGTCGTGTGAGACACACGGCCTATTCACACGGGATGTGATCCCTGTATGCATGAAAATTTTATAAGTTTCCCAAAATTTTCAAATGTTATTGGTTTAGTCATGAACCTCTTCCAAGCATGTTTTAAGGTCTCGTAGAGCCTTATAAGGGACAATGTGATTATATTGGATTGATGTTTATGTATTAATTGATTCTTGTATGTTGTGATTTGATAGGTAATGCCTCATAACCCTATTCCGGTGACGGATACGGGTTAGGGTGTTACATAGATGGTGTAATAGACAGATACTGGTCACTATGTCGTAACACAGAATACGCAATGTCACAACATAGAGAGCGGAATGGAGAAATTATGAAAATGCCTTCGATGTCATGACATAGCCTAAAGGTATTGCTACATACCCCTGAAGATGTCCCAGGAGGAGTACACTGCTTGATATGTCGCAACATAGGTCTTGATGTGTCACAACATTCACTCTGGAATAGAAATTAACAGGAGCCAGGGGATTTTGGTTCACACAATCAAACTTAAAACTCAAGAATGTTAACTAACCTAGGGTGAAGGACGAGGACCACATAAAATCTATAAATAGGCTCCTTTTTTTACATAAAAATGACATCATTCACATAGCATAGAATTAGTCTTTTAAATTCAATTCAATTTTATTTTTTCTAAGGTTAGATTTCCTTTCATTTGTTCTTGTTCTATTTTGAAAGATTTGAGTTGTGAAAACACTTAAACCTTGTGGATTTCTGATCAATCTTAATACCATCAGGCTCTTTCATAAACTTGATATTGTCGATTTATTTAGCATGTTTTCTCTTTATTCGATTTTATATTGTCTATGGAGACTATGAGGAACTAATCCCTTCATGGGGGATTATCGAATGCAGGTATGATCTGTTAACTACTTCGTAGGGATACTCAATAGATCAGCTATTTGGGAAAGGAAGAACGTGAAACAAACCCTAGGCTTGACAACCCTGGGAAGTCATCAAGGTGGGAATTAACCCAGAATTGGTATTGCCTATTTGTGAACACCTTCACTCCAAACCAGTTTGGACTGTGAGGTTGAAAGATAAGTAGTTATTGCCAACTCATTATTCGAGTGGAAGATTAGAAGATCCTGTTGGGATAGCGCTAGTTGATTGACGAGAAACTCGAAGATACAGTTGATGGGGATTACCAAAGCGAGCTAACCGCCCATAACCAGATTTGATTATTTCTATCCTGCAAACTCTTGAATTTAGTTTTTTTTATGTTATTTTATTTTTATTATTATAAGAAAAGCCTTAAAAACTCTTTTTACTTTACATTCGTACTATAAACTTAAGTAGAGTACTAATTAGATCTTTTGATGTTTAGGTTAAAATTGATCTAGCACTCACCTCCCTTGGGTACAATCCTCGGAGTACTCACCTACTCCATTGTAACTATATTACAACTACACCCATATACTTTCAGATAACACCTCATTAATATATCTTTTACTGTAGTATTCACACTCTGGACATTAGTACGTCTGGAGTTCGTTAAGTTCTTGGTGCCATTTCTAGGGAGGCAATGTCACTAGTTTGATTTTAATTTTTGCATTCAGAAACAATAATTAAGAAAAGTTTAGGTTATAGATATGATTTACCTATCTGTATGTAAAATTACTAACAATATGCATATCTTAGGAACCTTGTTCGATATAGGCTGCCTACGACCTAGTATTTCTCGTCCTATTTGTAACGCCTCGAACCCGAGACCGTCGCCAGAGTCGAGCACGAGGTGTTAACGGACTTAATTCATTAATTAAACAGCTCAAACAATTTATTTTAGAACTTCCAGACAAGCTGGCTAATTGCATCACAGTTGCTTAAAAATTCATATCTCGAGTTACAAAACTTGAAATCCAATTTTGTAAATTTTCCCTGAAACTAGGCTCATATATCTATCAACTAAAGTTTTTCTAGAATTTTTGGTCTGGCCAACTAGTACAGTTTATTAGTTAAAGTCTCCCTTCTTTCAGGGTTCGACTACTCTGACCCCTGTGTATTACGAATTAAATATGTCCCTGTACATGTAAAGCATGACTTCTAATTAAATATGCCCCTGTGTATTACAAATTAAATATGCCGTTCATTTCTCATAAAACTAGACTCAATAAGGAATCTGTACATGTAAAGCATGACTTCTAATTATCTTTGTAAAATTTTTGGTGAATTTCCAAATTCAGAATAGGGGATCCAAAAATCGCTCTGGCCTTGTTTCACAAAAATTTAAATATCTCATAAAATATAACTCATATACCTATTTTGTTCCATCCATATGAAAATAGACTCATCAAGCTTTAATTCTATATCTCATTCACTATCTAAATCCATTTCTACTATTTTTAGTGATTTTCCAAATTCACATCATTATTGCTATCTGATACTATTTTAAAGCTAATTTCACTTTTTTCATGATTTCCATGGAATAACTAGCATTTAGGCATACATAACACCAAACATGTCCTTGATTACCCATTCCAACTGCTAATCATTATCAAGCATTTACATACCATTCATCAGCCATATCATAAGATCATACACACAAAATGGCTACGATGCTATACATGCCATACTCAAAATGAAACGACTAGCTATACCAAAATAATCCTCGTGATAGTGTGCCCGGACCTCCGACGTACTTTACGATCCCCGAGTTAGCTTGAAAAAACTATAAAAAGAAGGAAAATAAAGGGGGTAAGCATTAAGCTTAGTAAGTTTGCATGCAAATAAATAACAACATTCATAAGAATTATCTACTACTTGGCATGATACTACTTAATGCAACTTCATTAATTGTCATAGACATATTTTAAACTTCTTCACTTACTCACTTACTTAAATACTTACTTACTTAATCAAATTTATTAATACATTTTACTTACCTTTTTCCTTATCAAGCATACATGAACATTATGTACTTACCTTTGCTCTTCTAGCATGAACTTGTCTTACCTTTTTAGTATAACTCGTCTTACCTTACCTTACCTTAATATTCTCTTTAAATTTTCCCGTTGAACCACTTGGAATACTAAGGATACGCGGCTACCTTACCATTGCCATGACTTGTCATGGTCTTATGTGGTATCCTTTTGAAACTTACCATTGCCATGTCTTGACATGGACTTACATGGTATCCTTGCCTTATGAATTCACCAATGCCATGCCTTGGCATGGTCTTACATGAGACCTTTGCCTTATAGTAAATTATCAATGCCATGTCTTGACATGGTATTACATGATTTCCTTGCCTTAGAAAACTTACCAATTGCCATGCCTTGGCATGGTCTTACATGGTATCCTTAAACCCTAATGTCATGACATTTGTATCCTACACATTCCTAAGGTTCAATCGGGACTTTCTGAAATTACTTCTCCGTCAATTCATACTTGAGTCTTCTTTGAATAATTTCATAAAATAAATATACACATGCTAGAAATTAACAAAATTAACATAAAATAATAGAATATTGCATTTATTTACCGCAAACTTACCTCGAAACAAAATACGATCAACTATATCGATTTAGTCCACTATCTTTTTCTTTCCCCGGTCTAACTCCGAATTTTGTTCTTCTTGATCTATAATAAAAAAATTTAGCTTATTTAATACTCACATTTATTAAAACAGTCCTTGACCCAAACTTTGGAAAAATAACATTTTTGCCCCTAAACTTTTACATATTTACACTTTTTCCCCAAGGCTCAGAATTTAAAATTCATCCTATTTTCTTATGTTTTATGACATGCTGATCATTTTTCCCTTCTATGACAACATCAAATTCTCACTCTAACATGTACTTATGACTATTAGGTATTTTTACCGATTAAGCCATTTTACTCATTTTCACTTAAAACCGAGTAGCACAAGTTGTCTAACATAATTTAAAACCTCATATTTTATCATAAAACACCAAAATACACAAATTTCACCTATGGGTATCTTTCCAAATATGAACCCTAGGTTGAATTATTGCTAGAATAAGCTTAATCAAGTTACCAGGACTCCAAAAACGTAAAGAACATTAAAAATGGGGCTTGGAATCACTTACTATGGAGCTTGGAAGCTTGGAACAAACCCTAGCTGTGGAGAAACCTTGAAATTTCGGCTAATGAAGAAGATGAACAAAAATTGGCTTTTAATTTTATTTTTAATTCATTTTAATAACTAATTGACCAAAATGCCCTTAATTGAAAACTATGGTGTTTTATTTTCCTTTAGGTATTTTTGTCCAAAATAGTATAATGATATAATTACTATCCAAGGACCTCCACTTAAAAAACCCATTACTCACAAGTACTTAATACATTTGTGAACTAGAACACACATTTTACAACTTTTGCAATATAGTCCTAAATATGAAATTGGACCCTCTATCGATAAAATTTCTAAACGAAATTTTAACACAATCATGCAATCATGCGATAGACCTTAAAATGATAATAAAATAAATTTTTCTACCTCAGATTTTTGGTTTTGCAACCACTGTTCCGTTTCGGCCCTATTTCGGGATGTTACACTATTATTCATAACTTACACTTTGAACTAAACCCTTTTTTACTAACATGGATTTCTAAAAATTTTACTGATAAAAAAAATGAAGACCTTATAGCATTTTTGTAGATATTTGACCATATATGAAGCACTGTTACCAATGCAGGCGTTCCATCAGCTGTTATCAAATTGTTATTAATTCCATTTGCACTGGACGGGAAAGCAAAAATATGGCTAGAAGCGCTTCCCCTAGAAAACATTACCATTTGGGCTGAGTTTGTACAACTATTCCTTCACCGAGAAGTACCTATGACAAAGGTACTAAGTACTTATACACAGTTATTCTATTTTAAGCAATTTATTTCTAAGACATTGGGACAAGCGTAGGAAAGGTTTAAAACAATTCTCCAATCTATGTTAGGTGGCTATATCCACTTTGCAATTCAGATGCAACAGTTCTATTATGGGTTGGATAGTTAGAATAGATGAAAATTCGACATTATGATGGGTGGAAGTATTTGGATGAAAACTCAGAAGAAAGTTATGGAAATATTGTAAAAATTAAGCATTAATGAATATACCTAGGCAAAAAACACCATGAAGTGGAAATCGAAGGACTGAATTATAATAACAGAAAATAGTAAGAATGTGACCAGTTGGAGTTAGTTGTAGAAGAATCAAACCGTGATGAAATGGAAGAAAAAGGGGACAATGCCGAGCAAGATAATGATCATATGGTATCCCAACTTGATTGGTGGAGGAAAAGTAAGGAACAGTAACACCTCTAACTCGTATCTGTTGTCGAAACAGGGTTTTAGAGTATTACCGAAACATTCAAAACATTTTTTAGATAAATCCTGTAAATTACTATTCATTTACCGAGATCATTCAAAATGCCCTTTAATTAGACCCTCGGGGCCCAATACGAGCATTATAATCGAGTAGGGACTTAATCGAAAACTCATAAAATTTTTCGCGACATTTCAAAAATTTTTCAAGGTGTAGGGCTCACATGCTCGTATGGTCCAAGGGACACACCCATGTGACCCTGGGAACCCGTGTTGTAGGCTATGTTTGACCCCGTGTAACTCTCTGACTTGTGCACATGGTCATGCCACATGCTTGTGTGCTAGGCCGTGTGGTTAATTAATTCAATTCGAAATAAGGTGCAGGTTTCACCAGGGCCAAGACACACACCAGTGTTCTAGGCTATGTAGCACACACGGCCGAGACACACGCCTGTGCCTTTACCCGTGTGCTCAATTTTGAGTATTCTATTTCTCAAAATTAAGGTGCAGGGGACACACGGCCTAACCACACGCCCATGTTACAAGGCCATGTGTCCACAAGGTCTAGACACAAGCCCATGTGGACAAAATAAAGCCATTTCCTAGCCTCATTTGTCACCCAAATTTACCATTTTCCTATACTAAAACATACCAAGTACAATCCAACCATTCCAAGCATTCAATTTAAGTAAATTCCGTCATTCAACATGAAAAATCATTACATGCATACATGATTACAATCTTACCTTAGTTTAGTCCCTATGTTGGACATAATTTGGTCAACTACTTAACACATATGTAGCTACCATAGTATGACATTACAAATATATCAAAACAAACCATTACTAGCCATTCCAATGGCTATATTACAAGCATCATTTACATTTACATGCCAATATGTCTAATATAACCTATACATGCCATTACGACCATAATTGATTTACCATATTGTGTCGACACGGGCCAAGGGATAGTGTGAGTGATCTCCGTCAAGCTTCCAATCCAACGAGCTTACGATTTACTATAAAACAGGGAAATAAAAATAAGTAAGCATAAAATGCTTAGTAAGTTCGTATAACATGGTACTTAACTTACCATTCATTCTATTTTGAGGTAACTATGTAAGACATTCTCAATCAATTGGCCCTCAAGCCTTACACATATCCTCATTGCCCTTGTTAGTCATATAATCCATAATAACATTACAAACATATATGGGCTCAACAACAATCAAGTTTCCATGCACATATGCTTTCCACAACATGTATTCATTTAACATGTATAAATCATCTCTTTATATTACAAGTATAATTTCATCATAGTTCATCTCGAATTCAGATCATTTCTTATCAGAACTTTACCCATATTACTCGGAATATCAAGGTCACATTAGTACACTTAAGGTGTACAAGTCTATAATTAAGGATGTACATTCTCATCAAATAAATGCCATGTACAATATCATTATTTCATATTTCCATATATCAATTATCACGTATCGTCATTTTCATGTATTTCAGGCCGATATGTGTAACAACTCATTTCTTATTCATATCTTCTCATGTTAAGAGCTTTTACCCATTGAATTTATCTGAAATTTCGATGGATACGTAGGTAATACACTTGAGGTGTATGAATCAGAATCCGTCAATTCATGTCAAATGGTACCCGTGGGGTACTATATCAGAGAGTACACTCTCGAGTCACACATGTATACTACAGTACTACCAGTCCAAGCTAAATCCTTTTTATGACATATGCTCTAAAGAGATTGATCTGGATTACCCGTCCGGGCTAAATCCAATCCATAACATATGCTCGAGAGGACTCATATCAGTATTACCCATCCGAGCTAAATCCCGTCCGTAACAAATACAGGACCCCATTCATTTCGGGAAATCACATATCCATCCAATTTTCCATTTATTCAAATGGAATTTAGCATCTTTCAAGAATTATCAAGCATGTGGTCAATCTCATATATTTATGCATTTATGCAATTCAAATTTTCACATTCAACTCAAGCATAAAATTTACATTTTATCATTTATCATTTGTCGGGCATTATAATTGATCGGGCACTTTCATTTATCGGGCTTTAATGATTATGTGATCATTTCACATATTTATTACATTTATACAATTCACAAACACAATATATAATTCAAGCATAAAAACATATACAATTTAGTTACACAAACTTACCTCGACAATGTTCGTGTACGTAAAATCTACTTATTTGGCATTTTCCTCTTTCCTTATTCTAGCTCTGAATTTGGTCAATCTGGATCTATACGAGTAAATTTAACATCAATTTACCATATTTCACGTTCAAGTGGACTTAATTTTTATCCTAGGAAAAATTACCATTTTGCCCTAACTTTTCCATAAATTTCCATTTTGTCCCTAGGCTCGGAAAATAAAATTTATGAAATTTACTCCATATTCCAAGCATAACCAAAATCCCATTACAAAATTTACAACACATGTATTCATAAAAATTCAACATTTTTCTTCAATTTCACAACTTTACATTTTAGTCTCTAAATCATGTTTTCATAAAAAATCGCTTTGTAAAAGTTGTTTATCTATCAACAACCTTTCATTTTCTACCATAAATTTCTAATTTTTAGCATATACATCCATAAACCATTTTCCATACGTTGATAACTTTTCAAATTAATCCCCCAAATAGATAGATTAAGCTATCCCAGTTTCAAAAATATCAAAATTACTAAAAACAAGCCAAGGAAACTTACCCAATTTGGCCATGAAAGTTTCTTCTCTCTCTCCTAGGGTTTCCATATATTATTTTTGGGAAGAAGATGAGAAAATAAGATGATATCTCCTTTATCATCTTTTAATTATTTAAATATTTTCACTTTCGAATTTAGTTCTTGCCCTTTTTCTAAATTTACATGGATGAGTCACCAAAATCTACATACTTTCTTTAATGGTCTAATTACCATATAAGGACCTCAAGTTTTGAATTCCATAGCTATTTAATACTTATAGCTACTAGAATTCAACTTTTGCATTTTATGCGATTTGGTCCTTTTCGTAATTAAGCACATAATCAATAAAATTTTCTTATCAAAATTTTCACATGACATTTCAAAAATAATACAAACCATGTAATAAAATAAAAATAAATTTTATTTTTAGCTTGGATTTTTTGTCCCAAAACTACTGTTCCGATTTCACCGAAATTGGGCTGTTACAGGAACAATCGGAACAAATTATTCTGAATTCAACGAAATTGGTGTTGTCTGTTATTAAACCTCCTTAATTAAATTTGAATACATTACCCACAAATTTAAAATATGTATATCTGGGAGACCAAAATACTTTGCTAGCGATTATGGTAGCAGACCTGGAAGTAAACCAAGAAGAGGCTCTACTAAGTATTTTGAAAATGCATAAGAAAGCAATAAGATGGATGTTTGTTGATATTAAGCGAATTAATCTTTCATTTTTTCAACAGAAAATCAGATTAGAAGAGGGAAAAAGACCGGTAGTTGATGCTCAACGTAGACTTAATCCAAGAAGTGATAAAGAATGAATTATTTAAATGCCTTGATGCAAGTATTGTTTATGCCATTTCTAATAGTGAATGAGTTAGCCCTACTCAGTGTGTTCCAAAGAAGGGAGGTCTAACTGTAGTCGAGAATGATAAAAATGAGTTCATCTCAATGTGAACAGTTACTGGTTGGCGATTATGTATTAACTACTGGAAATTGAATAATGCAACAAAAAAAGATCATTTCCTATTCCTCTTTATTGATCAAATGCTTAATCGTTTAGTAGGAAAATATTACTAATGTTTCCTAGATGGTTACTCAAGGTACCATCAAATCCCAATTCACCTCGATGATAAAGAGAAAACCACTTTCACATGTCCTTTTGGTACTTATGCCTTTAAAAGAATTTCTTTTGGTCTATGTAATGCTCTAGCAACCTTTATGAGATGTAGGATCACTATCTTTCCTGATATGTTAGACGAAGGATTGGATGTAATCATGGATGGCTTTTCAGTTTATAGAGACTCTTTTCAAGAATGTCTAGGTAATCTTGAGAAAGTGCTAAAAATATGTGAAGAGACTAATCTAGTACTTAACTGGGAAAAATGTCATTTCATGGTGAAAGAAGGATTGGTATTGGGGCATCGGATATCAGGAAAAGGTATGGAAGTAGATAAAGCTAAAATTGAGGTTATAAAAAATCTTCCCAATCCCATAAATGTTAAAGGAGTTCAAAATTTTTTAGGCCATGCAGAATTCTATTGGAGGTTTATAAAAGACTTTGCTCCCATCACTAAGCCCCTAAATCAACAATTTAGAAAGAGACACATTTCATATTTGACCAAAGTTCTGTCAAAGCATTTGAGGTAATAAAAGAAAAACTCATATTTGCTCCAATAATCATCACCCATAACTCGTTAGCACCTTTTATTATTAGTAGGTGTAGTTTTGGTACAAAAGCGAAGCAATATATTTGGGGCTATTCATTATGCAAGTAAAACATTAAATCAAACGCAATGCAACTACACTACAACTAAAAAAGAGATGCTGACAATAGTGTTTGCTTATGAAAAATTTTGACCCTACTTAATGACTAATAGAGTATATGTATAGACTGACCATTCCACGTTAAAATACATGTGGTATTTAAAGAAAATAGTGGATAAATTAAAGAAACTTTCGTAGATGAGTAATTATTTAGAGTAGACATCCATCAGACCAGGTTTGGTAAGCATGTAACACCATGGTATGCAGATTATGTCAATAATGTTGCAAGAGGGGTCTTCCCGTGCAGGCATCATGATAACGGAAAAAGAGGATAGCCCACGAATTAAAAAATTATGTATGGGAAGAACCATATGATTTTCGAAAATGTGCAAATCAATTGGTCTAGAGGTGTATAGCGAAGGAAAAGATGTAACATCCCGAATTAGGGCCTAGTTAGAATAGTGGTTTCAAGACCACAAATTCGAGATAGAAATAATTATTTTATGGATGTTATGAGGTCCATGATATATTAGCATGCCTGTGTGAAAAATCGATGAGAAATTTTACCAATAAGGTGTTCAATTGTGTTATTAGGACTAAATTGCAATAAGTGAAAAACATGTGTTTTAGTTGATTTAAGGGCTTAATTGTGATGAGATTTGAAATTTGAAGTACTTATTTGGCAGTTAGACCATTATATGTCATTATGGACAAAAATGGACATAGGAGGGATAAAATATTAAAGTTTTAATGGAAGGGCATTTTGGTTCATTGATTATTAAAAGAATTAAAAGGGAAAAATAGTCAAAATTTGTGTTCATCTTCATCCCTCTTGGCCGAATATCATAAGGAATCCATAGCTAGGGTTTCTTTCATCTTCAAGCTTAAAAGTGCATCCTAGCCCCATTTTTAATGTTCTTTATATTTTTGAAATCCTTGTAGCTCAATTTAACTATTTCTACCCTTAATTTGAGCTAGGGTTCATGTTCAAAACTATACCCGTGAATGACATGCTTGTGCTTTGATGTCTAATGGAAGAATATGAAAGTTTGATGGGTGATAAACAACTTTGACTAGGTGGTTTTTGGTGAAATTGATAAAAAAGGACCTAATTGTAAAAGTTGTAAAAACTATGTGTAAATGTGTGAATAAATGAAAAATGTGGGTTGGTATAAGAGAGAAAATGATGCGGCTAGGCTTGAATAATGAGAAAAATGGGTACTTTTCATTTTACGAGTCTAGGGGCAATTTCATAATTTTGTGAAATTTTAAGGGCAAAATTGTAATTTTTCCATATTGTGATTTTTGGACTGAATTGAATAGTGCGTGTATTAAATGAGTTAAATGTGCTATTGTAGATCAAGAGGGACGAGGGATAGACCTTGACCGAGGAAAAGGCAAGGTTGTTTATTAAATCGCAAATTGTCATATTTTACACCGAGGTAAGTTGGGTGTAAGTAATTCAACAATTCCATTATTATACATTTAATTATTGATATTATATGATATATGTATGTATGCCCTAATGAAATTGGCTTGTGACGATTTAATGAAAGTTTGGTGATAGCTTTATATCTCGAAAGTGTCGGGTAACCCTGTGGAATGCTTAGGATTCAGATATCATGACACCACGATTTATGAGAGCTAGTATAAGACCATGTCTGGGACATGGCATCGGTGTTGATATGAGAGCTAGTGTAAGACCATGTCTGGGACATGGCATTGGCATTGATATGAGAGCTAGTGTAAGACCATGTCTGGGACATGGCATCGGCATTGATATGTGTGCCAGTGTAAGACCATATTTGGGATATGGCATCGACCTCGGTATGTGATTTCGTGTAAGACCATATCTGTGATATGGCGTTGATATGAGATTTCATGTAAGACCATGTTTGGGACATGGCATCGATATGAGGTCTCGTATAAGACCAAGCCTGGGACATGGCATCAGCACCGACATGAGACTTTGTATAAGACCATATCTGGGATATGGCATCAGTATATAGACCCATGTAAGATCATGTCGGGGATATGGCTTTGGCATTTTATGTGGTGTGTGATGATTCCGAACGTCCTTTAGTATTCCGTGTAGTTAAACGGGCCATTCAAGATTATGATTAAGAATGTGGGGTAGAATGAGTAATAATGCATGTTACAGGTATGTACGTAAACCTCATGAGTTTTGGACTCGATTCATGTTGGGAAATTTGGTACGGTTATGAAAGAGTAAGATAAGCATGATGTTCAAATACATTTATTATCAATTCTCAATATGTTCATTATGTGTATTATGATAATGTGGTGGTAATTGATAGTATGTGTAACAACCTTCACCCGTACCCGACGCTAGGATAGGGTTCGAGGCATTACCAGGACTTTACATTTTGGAACGTACCAAATTGGGTCACCAAGTTTTACTCAAATTTTAAGCTTTTCATCCATGAACTACTCGTCCCTTGTATAGGCCTTCGAGGCCTATAACATACCTAGAGGCAGCGCGGGACAAATTCGGGTACGTTCGATAAACCTTGGGCTCCTTAGGAAATTTTTCTTTATCATAAAGTGTCACACGCCTGAGTAGGTGGGCCGTGTAGACTCACATGCCCGTGTGACTTGGGGCATGCCAATGCCCTTCAGCTGTGGGCAACACTGACTTATCAAAACGGCCATGGTACACACTCGTGCTGCCTGCCCGTGGACGACACTGTCTTTTTAACACGACCATGGTGCACGCCCGTGTGGCCTACCCATGAACAACTTTAAGCTAAAATTTTAAGTGCAGGGGACACACAGCCATAGCACACGCCCATGGGAGGGAACCATGTGACACACACGGCCTAGACCATGTGTCTAACCATGTGGACTCTAATAGGCTATTTTCCAAGCTTTTAGTCACCCCTTTTTACTACTTGTGCTTAGTGGTTACCAAATTCAAAGTAAAACACAATTATACACTTGTAAATAATCTTGATTAAACTAGATGTATGGAAACCTCATATCATTGGTTTCATACATGATAGGTTATTTCCCACTTAGTGTTTATGGGTTTCCATGTCACTTTAATTCATCCGAAATTGGCTCGTTCAGGTGACTCATTGCCAATTGGTAACGACCCATCACTTGTAAATAAAACCATGCATAAATTCGTAGGTCATAGCCTACTTCAATTAAACCAATTTTCGTGGCCATATACAAAGAGATAAACATATTCTTAAATGCCTTCATTTGGCAAATCAAATAACACATATAACAAAATACTTAAAAATACTATACATGCTATTGAACAAAACAAACAAAGTCTTTATACCAAAGCTTGTCTAGTTGATAGTGTGTTGACTCTCCAATCATCTTCCAATCCTTTCGAATCCTCGAGCTCTATGAGACAGGGAAAAAGGGAGGGGTAAGCATGTACATGCTTAGTAAGCTCGAATAACCGAAAAGTAAACTTACCGAGTAATTATCATACATCCATATTTAAATCTTGAAATCATCAATTATGAAACGATTCCCTATCACATGCACTCAATCAATGAGTTAGTTACGTAACAAAGCATCATATAATTTATGTAAATGACTCATTATTCATCATCTTATTGACGTACATCATATTAATCCCGTTGAGTTTCTAGGAAATCTCGATGGAATACCCATTATCCGTCAATTCTTACGAATGATCATTTCACATATATGCACTCCCGCGAACCTCACATCTCATGGCAGGATTACCAGTCCAGGCTAAATCCCTTATAACGATAAACACCCTTAATGAGCGTGGATCTTAATTACCAGTCCAGGCTAAATTTAGACCCTAATCGGATTACCCGTCCGGGATAAATCCATAATGCACACATATTCTTTGGGAGGCTTGATCATTCAAGGAACACCCGTCCGGGTTAGATCCTTTTCATACTTGAGATTATGGATTACCTGTCGGGGCTAAATCCTTACTGCAACATATGCAAGATCTCTTTACACATATCAATGAGGGTTTATCCATCGAATTCCCTTTGCCAACCTCATTCGAGACATTTTTCACATGTTACCATGAAATATGCATTTCTATGATATTTCATGCTAATAATAAATGCAATTATCATGCATTCATAAATTATTCAATTATGCATATTAGGGGTTTACTTTAAGTTATCCGAACTTACTTGGTATTCTTTTCGGAGTTGTGCTCCGGTTATTCCGAAACCTTACGTTTACCTCGATCGACCTCTGGAATTTGTTCCTCAGGGTTATTGAGCTTGGAAAGCTTGAAAACCCTAGCTATGGAAACCCTTGAAGTTTCAGTTGGACAAGGAAGAGAATGGGCTGATTTTGGTTCATTTTCCCATTTTATTTCATTAAAATACGAAATGACCAAAATGCCCTTAAGCCCTTTCCTTAAAATTCCATCCATGCAAGCCCATTTTTGTCCAAAAACTTAGAATTTGGGCAAATCGCTCTCTAAGATCTTCTAATTTATAACCCAATGCAATTTCATACAAATTGCTTCTAGAATTCAAGTTGTGCAATTTATTCAATTTAGTCCCTAATTTCCAATTGAACACCTTACTCAAAGAATTTCTTCATGAAACTTTATCACATGCATATACTCATATTCTAGGCCTCATAATAATATAAAATAAATATTTTGATGTCAGATTTGTGGTTTTAAAACCATCATTCCGACTAGGCCCTATTTCAGGATGTTACATTTCTCCCCCTTAGGGACTTTCGTCCTCGAAAGTCTTACTAGAAAATAGATTCGAATATTGACTTCTAATGGTTTCTTCTGGCTCCCATGTAGCCTTTTCTACACCATGTCGATGCCATAAAACTTTTGCTAGATCCACATCTTTATTTCTCAATTGTTTAACTTCACGAGCCAATATTTTAACCGGTTCCTCTCCATAAGTCATGTCCGGTTGAGTTTCAATCTCAGTCGGTGAAATTACATGAGAGGGGTTTGATCGGTATCTCCTTAGTATGGATACATGGAACACGTCATGAATATTTTCTAGTTCGGGTGGCAACGCCAAATGATAGGCTAACGGTCCAACTCTTTCGGTGATCTCGTACGGCCCGATAAATAGTGGACTCAGTTTACCTTCCGACCATATCTCAATACCTTTTTCCATGGAGATACTTTCAAGAATACTCTATCTCCAACTTGAAACTTAATTTCCTTTCTTTTCAGATCAGCATAAGACTTTTGCCTATCTGATGCCGCTTTTAAACAATCCCGTATCACTTTAACTTTTTATTCAGTTTCTTTGATCACATCAACTCCATGAATCCAATTTTCCTTGAGTTCTGTCCAGTACAATGGAGTTCAGCACTTCCTGCCATACAAGGCCTCATAAGGCGCCATCTTCAAACTTGTTTGGAAACTATTGTTGTAGGCAAATTCTACCAATGGTAGGTATTTTTCCCCACTACCCTAAAATTCGAGGATGCAACAACACAACATGTCCTTGAGAATTTGAATCATCCGCTCAGACTGGCCATCAGTCTTAGGGTGAAAAGCTGTAATAAAGCTCAAATTTGTACCCAAGGCTTCTTGTAACTTCTTCTAGAATCTCGAAATGAACCTTAGGTCTCTGTCCGAAATGATCGACAATGGTACTCCATGCAATCTTAGTATCTCAAAAATGTACAAATCAGCCAATCTATCAAGAGAATAATCTGTCCTTACCGGGATGAAATGAGCCAACTTTGTCAATTTGTCCACTATAACCCATATGGCATCTTTCTTTTTCGGAGTTAAAGGTAATCCCATCATGAAGTCCATGGTAACTTTGTCCCACTTCCATTCGGGGAACATTACAGGCTGTAACAAACCTGAAGTTACTTGATGTTTAGCTTTAACTTGCTAACATACCAAGCATTTCGATACAAATTCAGAAACATCTCTTTTCATGCTGTTCCACCAGTACATCTTCTTTAAATCGTTGTACATCTTGGTACTTCCCGGGTGAACAGACAGACGACTGTTATGTGCTTCTTGCAAAATCTTTCGAATAAGTTCTTTGTGTTTGGGTACACAAACCCTATCTCTAAACATTAAACATCCATCAGGACTAATTCGGAAATCTGACTCAACACTAGACTCACATTGAGCTCTTTTTGCTTGCAAGTCATCATCATTGAGCTAAGCATCATGAATTTCCTATAGAAATGTTGGCCTAGCCTCCAGCTCAGCCAGAACAGAATCATCATCAAGCAATGTTAAACGAGTATCCATGGATCTCAAAGCATACAAGGATTTTCTACGCAATGCATCGACGACCACATTCGCCTTTCCTGGGTGATAGTTGATAATCAGATCATAATCCTCAATTAATTCTAACCATCTCCGCTGTCTCAAATTTAATTCTTTCTGAGTTATCAAGTATTTCAAACTCTTGTGGTCCGTGAATATACGGAAAGTCTCGCCATACAAATAATGCCTCCAAATTTTCAAGGCAAAAACAATAGCGGCAAGCTCTAGGTTGTGGGTTGGATAATTCTTGTAACACCCCGTACCCGAGACCGTTGCCGGAGTCGAACACGAGGGGTTCACAGACTAAATTCGCTTACTATCGCAGTCCATTTTAAAAATTTCCAGGCAGTTGGCTAACAGCGTCACTGTCACCTTAAAATCATATCTTGAGTTTCACAACTCAAAAATCAGTTTCGTAATTTTTCCCCGAAACTGGACTCATATGTCCATCTACATATTTTTTCTAGAATTTTTGGTCGGGCCAATTAGTACAGTTTATTAGTTAAATTCTCCCCTGTCACAGGGTGCGACTACACTGACCTTCATGCATTACGATTTAAATATCTCCTTGCACAGAGCTTCAATACTGATGCCGTTTGTTTCTATAGAAACTAGACTCATAGCGGAATCTATACATATATTGCATGACTCCTAATTATCTCTGGTTAATTTATAATGAATTTCCAAAGTCGGAACAGGGAATCCAGAAACCGTTCTGGCCCTGTCTCACGAGAACCTGAATATCTCTTAACATACTGTCCATATGATCATTTCGTTACTTTCCTATGAAAATAGATTCATCAAGGTTCGCTTACATAATTTATTCACTATTTAATTCCATTCCTACTATTTTTAGTGATTTTCCAAATCTACATCACTACTGCTGTCAGCATCTGCCTTTAAGGTAGACTTTACCTATTTCATAGTTTCCATGATTCAACTAGCCCTTTTAGCATAATTAGCACAAATTATGATAGTAATTAACCATTCCCATGGCCAATCCTTGTTAAGCATATCCATACCAAATGATTATAACATTATGCTCAAACATATATAAGCCATTTTCGCATGGCTATCCAAAATTATACAAATCCAAAGGGTCCATGACCCACAACAAAAAGGGTAGTCCTATACATGCCATTTCAAAGTTCAACCAAAATTGTACCAAAAGGGGGCTTTGATAGTGTGGGAGACTTCGACTTCCAAAAATCCCGAGTCCGATAGCTGACGAGCCAAAATCTATAAAACAGAGAAACAAAGAAACAGAGTAAGCAATTTATGCTTAGTAAGTTTTGAGCAAAGAGTTTAGACACAACCAAAGTATAGCATTCATGTAGCTAAACGGATAATTTCATATGCACAAATTTTCAATATCATACTTACTTCACATTACCAACCCTTATGTTCATACACAAAAGATCAACTTAGCCAAAGGCCGGTAGCTCATTTATCAACTGAGCGAATACTTATTTGTAAGGGCTCAACTAATTCAAAGCACATACGAAACATACCTCAATGCTGGGATGTTACAAGCGTATTAACTGAAATTTTTACAGCAAGATCATTCATTCCCAAATCACGTACCTTCGGAATTTAACCGGATATAGCTACTCGTTCAAATGCCTTCGGGACATAGCCCGGTTATAGTAACTTGCACAAATGCCTTCGGGACTTAACCCGGATTTAGTAACTCGCACAAATGCCTTCGGGACTTAACCCGGATTTAGTAACTCGCACCAATGCCTTTGGGCTTAGCCCGGAATTAGTATCTCACACAAATGCCTTCGGATCTTATTCTGGATATGGTCACTTAGCACAAAGCCTTCGGGACTTAGCCCGGACATCATTCGAATAACCATGCACATTTAACAATAAATCATGACACATTCGTATTTCATTTTCATTAGCAAAACTCAAACACAAGACACTTATCACTCTTGCAATTTCGGCTCAATAGCCACACACAAGGAGCATGATTTTGATTTGCTTAAAACATGATCTAATCAAATCATACTTTAAGCTCTATTACTCAAGAACTTACCTCGGATGTTGTCGAACGGTTTCGATGGCTATTCGACCACTTTTTCCTTCCCTTTATCGGATTTAGTTCCCCTTTGCTCTTGAGCTTAATTCAAACAAATTTAACTCATTAAAGTCTCATTTTGCTAGCTTATGGCCGAATATGACAAGGAGTTTGATAGGTCATATGGCCACCTTTTAGCTCAAATACACAATGGTCATACGCATTTTTAATCACATCAAGCAATTTAATACAATTCATTCGAACATCATAAGAGAAGCTCAAGGTACTTAGCCCATATATACATTAGACACTAGAGTCACATATGTACGAAATCACGAATCGAATTCAACATACTAGCTAATATTTCCCCTTAGCCGAATTTTCTAAGTCAAGCTAAAGCCATCAATAGGCTACCTATGGCCGAACATACACATAACTTATGTACTTATTCATGTGGCCGAACATACATGTCTATGTTGGGGCCGATTGCATCACAACACCATACCATTTCAATTTTATGTCATGGTTAAACAAAGAACTTAATGTCTCACTCAAAAATGCTAAAAAGAAGATTCAAGAATCATCAATCCACCATCACATGCACCATTACAAAGCTTCACTTTTAGCATGCAAATGATATCAACACCAATCCACCTTGGCCGAATATCATCTCCATGACATAGTAAAGATTTGAACCATGGGCTATTTAGAACTCAAGCTAACTACTAAAACATGCATGCATCTCATGGAACATCATCAAACATACCTTAGTCTATCAAACCACCATAGCCGATTTCCTCAAAGCTCTTTTTCCTTCTTTTTCTTTCTCCTATTCGGCCAAGAACAACATGAGAGCTTTTCTCTTCTTTTTTTTTTGGTCATGCATGAGAATGATGAACACATTTTTTTTCTCTTTGTTTTCTTCCTTCAATTTCTTATTAGTTTATTGCCCATGCTTCTTATTTTATTCTTCCATTAACACAACATGTTTCATGACATGTTTTACCCATGCTTCTTATTTTATTTTTCCATTAACACAACATGTTTCATGACATGTTTTGCCCATCATCCCTTGTCATGGCCGGCCACTAGTACTTAAATGGGGGGAAATTGACATGCAAGTCCACCCCTTTGATTACATGCACTATTAAGCCACTTGCATTTGCCTAGCACATTTCTAAATTTTCTCACATAAGTCCTATCAACTAAATTCACATGCAATTAACTAAATCGAAGCTTAAAACTTTCACACATTTATATTCACATATTTTAGGCAATAATTATCACATTCAAATAATTTGGTGACTCGGTCTAGCGGTCCCGAGACCGCTTTCCGACTAGGGTCACTTTAGGGTTGTCACAACTCTCCCCCACTTAAGAAATTTTCGTCCCCGAAAATCTTACCGGTAAGTAGGTTTGGGTATCGTTCTTTCATCGAGCTCTCGGTTTCCCAAGTAGCTTCCTCGATCCCGTGTTTGAGCCATAACACCTTTACTAACGGAACCCTTTTGTTTCGCAACTCCTTCACTTCACAAGCTAGGATACGCATCGGTTCTTCTTCATAACTCATATCGGCTTGAATTTCAACCTCTGATGGGCTAATTATGTGCGATGGATCAGATCTATAGCGTCGAAGCATCGAAACATGAAAGACGTCGTGAATCTTTTCAAGTTCAGGGGGCAAAATCAATCGATACGCAACTGGACCAACCCGTTCGGAGATTTCGTACGGCCCAATGAATCTCGGACTCAACTTGCCCTTACGGCCAAATCTGAGTACCTTTTTCCAAGGTGAAACTTTAAGAAACACTTTATCTCCCACCTGATATTCAATGTCTTTTCGTTTCAAATCCGCATACGATTTCTGACGATCTGTGGCTGCCTTCAGACTTTCACGGATTACCTTTACTTTCTGTTCGGCATCTTTAATCAAATCAACTCCGAAAATTTTACTTTCACCGAGCTGGTCCAAAACAATGGTGTACGGCATTTACGCCCGTACAAGGCCTCGTAAGGTGCCATCTTAATACTTGATTGAAAACTATTGTTGTAAGCGAATTCAATCAAAGGTAAATACCGTTCCCCTGAACCACTAAACTCGAGGATGCAACATCTCAACGTATCCTCAAGTATCTGAATTATCCGCTCGGATTGACCATCGGTTTGTGGATGAAAAGCGGTGCTAAAATGCAGCTTGGTACCCAAAGCTTCTTGCAATTTCTTCCAAAATCGCGAGGTGAATCTCGGATCTCTATCCGACACGATAGAAATAGGTAACCCGTGTAATCTCACAATCTGAGAAATATACATTTCAGCTAGTTTATCCAATGAAAAATCCGTACGTACGGGGATAAAGTGAGCCGACTTAGTCAGTCTATCCACAACAACCCAAATCGCATCTTTCTTACTTGCCGATACTGGCAACCCAGATACGAAATCCATCGTGACTCGATCCCATTTCCATTTAGGTACCATGATTGGCTGGAGTAAACCCGTAGGCACTTGATGTTCCGCCTTTACTTGCTGACATATTAAACACTTCGAAACAAAATCGAAAATGTCTCGTTTCATACCATGCCACCAAAACTGGCGTCTCAGATCGTTGTACATTTTCGTACTCCCCGGGTGAATTGACATTCGGCTACAATGGGCTTCGTTCAGAATCATCGGAATGAGTTCCGAATTCCTTGGAACACACAAACGACTTCTGAACCTCAAACAATCATCATCATCAATTTGAAACTCCGATTCCTTGTTCGGAACACACTCGGCCCGTTTTGCAACCAATTCATCATCGACTTTCTGAGCTTCACGAATTTGATGAATCAATAATGGTTTGGCTTTTAATTCAGCTACTAACACATTGTCGGGTAGAACAGACAAGTGTACATTCATCACTCGTAAAGCAAACAGTGATTTCCGGCTTAAGGCGTCCGCAACCACATTAGCCTTTCCCGGGTGGTAATCAATGACAAGCTCATAATCTTTCAACAACTCAAGCCAACGCCTTTGTCGCAGATTCAAGTCTCGCTGGGTCATCAAATATTTGAGACTTTTGTAATCCGAAAATACATGGCACTTCTCACCAAACAAATAATGTCGCCATATTTTCAAGCAAATACGATGGCAGCTAGTTCGAGACCATGGGTCAGATAATTTCTCTCGTGTGGCTTCAATTGTCTCGACGCATAGGCCACAACTCGACCTTCTTGCATCAATACGCAACCCAACCCAAGTAGGGATGCGTCACTATAAATGACAAACTCTTTGCCTGATTCGGGTTGCACTAAAATTGGAGCTTCAGTCAAATAAGTTTTCAGTTGATCAAAACTTTTCTGACATTTCTCCGTCCATTCGAACTTAACATCCTTTTGAAGTAGCTTCGTCATTGGTGTGGCTATCATCGAGAAACCTTTTACAAATCGTCGGTAATAACCGGCGAGCCCCAGGAAGCTCCGAACTTCGGTAATATTTCTTGGAGGCTTCCAGTTAAGTATGGCTGAAATTTTGCTCGGGTCAACTCGAATACCCGATGCAGATACCACATGACCCAAGAAGCTAACCTCTCTTAACCAAAACTCACACTTACTGAACTTAGCATATAACTGCTTATCCCGCAAAATTTGCAACACTAATCTCAGGTGCTCAGCATGTTCGGTCTCATCTCCTGAATAGACCAAGATGTCATCAATGAACACAACTACGAACCGGTCCAAATACTGTCTGAAGATCCGATTCATCAAATCCATAAATACCGCAGGGGCATTAGTGAGCCCGAACGGCATCACTAAGAACTCGTAGTGACCGTACCTCGTTCTGAAAGCAGTTTTGGGTACGTCCGAATCTCGAATCCGCAACTGATAATAACCCGATCTCAAATCTATCTTTGAAAACACTGAGGCTCCCTTTAGTTGATCAAACAAATCATCAATACGCGGTAATGGATATTTATTCTTTATCGTCACTTTATTCAGTTGACGATAGTCAATGCACAACCTCATGGTTCCGTCCTTCTTTTTCACGAACAATACTGGTGCACCCCAAGGTGAGAAACTTGGTCGAGCGAAACCTCTATCCGTCAACTCTTGCAACTGAGCTTTCAATTCTTTTAACTCGGTTGGTGCCATACGATACGGAGCTATCGAAATTGGCGTAGTTCCAGGTACAAGCTCAATACCAAACTCTACCTCCCGAACAGGTGGTAAACCCGGTAATTCTTCAAGAAAAACATCCGGGTATTCACAAACCACCGGCACAGATTCGGGTTTCTTTTCAAATTCTTTGTCATCAAGTACATACGCAAGGTATGCTTCGCACCCTTTTCTTACATATTTCTGGGCCAACATTGCTGATATTACAGCTGGCAACCCCCTTAAGTCCATAGACTCAACTCGGATTATCTCGTTATTTGTGCACCTCAAATCAATAGTCTTGCTTTTGCAATTCACAACCGCATCATGCGCGGTCAACCAATCCAAACCAAGAATAACATCAAATTCATCAAACGGCAAAAGCATCAAGTCTGCCGGAAAACAGAAATCTCGAATTACTAGGGGCATTTCTTACACACTTTGTCGACAAACACGTAACGACCCAAGGGATTTGACACCCGAATTACGAACTCAGTAGACCCAATAGGTAAAGTCTTACTGGATGCTAAGGTTTCACATATGTAAGAATGAGTAGAACCGGGGTCAATCAAAGCAATTACATTAGTATCAAAGAGAGTAAAAGTATCGGTAATAACATCAGGCAAAGAAGCATCCTCGCGGGCACGTATAGCATAAGCTCTAGCAGGCGCACGAGCCTCGGATCTGGTCGTAGCATCTCTAGATCCTCTCTGACCACCACTAGCATTGCCCGTATTTCTAGATGGTCTACCTCGAGCAGTGGTAGCACCCGGTTTCCCACTCTGATTTACATTCTGTTCAGACAACCTCGGGCAATCTTTAATGAAGTGGTCAACTGATCCGCACTTGTAACAGGAGCGGTCATGGAATCTACAACTCCCCGAATGCCATTTACCACAATATCGACATTCCGTTCTATCTCGACGTTCATTCCCAACACTGGCGACCGAAGTGCCTCGTGTACCCACAGGGGGTCGATCACGATCTCGTCTAAAAAGGCCCGAAGTGCCTCTAGACCGGCCCACATCATCTCGAAATTTCTTCGATGCCTGTTGAAGAGACTTTCCCGAGGATCTTTTACGAAACTCTCCAGTTCCCACATCAACTTTTTGTTTTTCTTTTCTAAGCTCTTCGGCTTTACAAGCTCGCTCGACAAGTACTACGAACTCTCGTATTTCAAGAATGCCAACGAACATTTTTATATCTTCGTTCAGCCGATCCTCGAAGCGTTTACACATGATAGCCTCGGACGAAACACATTCCCGAGCGTATCTACTAAGTCTAACAAATTTTCGCTCGTAATCAGTAACTGACATAGAACCTTGCTTAAGCTCAAGAAATTCCTTCCGTTTTTGATCAACAAATCTCTGACTGATATACTTTTTCTGAAACTCAGTTTGGAAAAACTCCCAAGTTACTTGCTCTCGGGGCACAACAGAAGTCAGAGTACTCCACCAATAGTAGGCAGAATCACGTAGCAAGGAGATAGTACACTTTAGGCACTCATCGGGTGTGCAAGATAGCTCGTCGAGTACCCGGATAGTGTTGTACAACCAAAATTCAGCTTGCTCGGCATCGTCGCTATCCGTAGCTTTAAATTCAGTAGCCCCATGTTTTCGGATTCTGTCAACTGAGGGCTTATTTGACCTTATTTGGTCAGTTACCGGAGGTATTGTAGGTGCGGGGGTGGCATTAGTCGGGAATGGAGGTTGTGGAACAGCCGTATTAGTTCGAATGTATTGGTTGAACCAATCATTCATTACGCTATAAAAAGCTTGTCTAGCTTCATCATTCGGGTTACTAGCATTAGGTTGAGAGTCTGCCGGCGCTGTCCCTTGCGCGGGAGCAGGCGCTACACTCTCAAGATCATCAGCTACCGCTCGGTCGGGATCGGGATCCATTACTATAAATAAACACATTTTCAATTGTCAAAAATCACCACACTATCAAATAATCACAAAATGGCATGTATAGCTAGACCCAAACGTATTACGGTAGTCCTAAAATCGACTAAACCGTAGCTCTGATACCAATAAAATTGTAACACCCCGTACCCGAGACCGTTGCCGGAGTCGGACACGAGGGTTCACAGACTAAATTCGCTTACTATCGCAGTCCATTTTAAAAATTTCCAGGCAGTTGGCTAACTGCGTCACTGTCACCTTAAAAATCATATCTTGAGTGTCACAACTCGAAAATTAGTTTCGTAATTTTTCCCTGAAACTAGACTCATATTCCCATCTACATATTTTTTCTAGAATTTTTGGTCGGGCCAATTAGTACAGTTTATTATTTAAATTCTCCCCTGTTACAGGGTGCGACTACACTGATCTTCATGCATTACGATTTGGATATCTCCTTGCACAGAGCTTCAATACTGATGCCATTTTTTCTATAGAAACTAGACTCAGAGAGGAATCTATACATATATTGCATGACTCCTAATTATCTCTGGTTAATTTATAATGAATTTCCAAAGACGGAACAGGGAATCCAGAAACCGTTCTGGCCCTGTCTCACGAGAACCTGAATATCTCTTAACATACTGTCCATATGATCGTTTCGTTACTTTCCCATGAAAATAGATTCATCAAGGTTCGCTTACATAATTTATTCACTATTTAATTCCATTCCTACTATTTTTAGTGATTTTACAAATCTACATCACTGCTGCTGTCAGCATCTGCCTTTAAGGTAGACTTTACCTATTTCATAGTTTCCATGATTCAACTAGCCCTTTTATTATAATTAGCACAAATTATGATAGTGATTAACCATTCCCATGGCCAATCCTTGTTAAGCATATCCATACCAAATGATTATAACATTATGCTCAAACATATATAAGCCATTTTCGCATGGCTATCCAAAATTATACAAATCCAAAGGGTCCATGACCCACAACAAAAAGGGTAGTCCTATACATGCCATTTCAAAGTTCAACCAAAATTGTACCAAAAGGGGGCTTTGATAGTGTGGGAGACTTGGACTTCCAAAATCCCGAGTCCGATAGCTGACGAGCCAAAATCTATAAAACAGAGAAACAAAGAAACGGAGTAAGATATTTATGCTTAGTAAGTTTTGAGCAAAGAGTTTAGACACAACCAAAGTATAGCATTCATGTAGCTAAACGGATAATTTCATATGCACAAATTTTCAATATCATACTTACTTCACATTACCAACCCTTATGTTCATACACAAAAGATCAACTTAGCCAAAGGCCGGTAGCTCATTTATCAACTGAGCGAATACTTATTTGTAAGGGCTCAACTAATTCAAAGCACATACGAAACATACCTCAATGCTGGGATGTTACAAGCGTATTAACTGAAATTTATACAGCAAGATCATTCATTCCCAAATCACGTACCTTCGGAATTTAACTGGATATAGGTACTCATTCAAATGCCTTCGGGACATAGCCCAGTTATAGTAACTCGCACAAATGCCTTCGGGACTTAACCCGGATTTAGTAACTCGCACAAATGCCTTCGGGACTTAACCCGGATTTAGTAACTCGCACCAATGCCTTCGGGCTTAGCCCGGAATTAGTATCTCGCACAAATGCCTTCGGATCTTAGTCCGGATATGGTCACTTAGCACAAAGCCTTCGGGACTTAGCCCGGACATCATTCGAATAACCATGCACATTTAACAATAAATCATGACACATTCGTATTTCATTGTCATTAGCAAAACTCAAACTCAAGACACTTATCACTCTTGCAATTTCGGCTCAATAGCCACACACAAGGAGCATGATTTTGATTTGCTTAAAACATGATCTAATCAAATCATAATTTAAGCTCTATTACTCAAGAACTTACCTCGGATGTTGTCGAACGGTTTCGACGGCTATTCGACCACTTTTTCCTTCCCTTTATCGGATTTAGTTCCCCTTTGCTCTTGAGCTTAATTCAAACAAATTTAACTCATTAAAGTCTCATTTTGCTAGCTTATGGCCGAATATGACAAGGAGTTTGATAGGTCATATGGCCACCTTTTAGCTCAAATACACAATGGTCATACGCATTTTTAATCACATCAAGCAATTTAATACAATTCATTCGAACATCAAAAGAGAAGCTCAAGGTACTTAGCCCATATATACATTAGACACTAGAGTCACATATGTAAGAAATCACGAATCGAATTCAACATACTAGCTAATATTTCCCCTTAGCCGAATTTTCTAAGTCAAGCTAAAGCCATCAATAGGCTACCTATGGCCGAACATACACATAACTTATGTACTTATTCATGTGGCCGAACATACATGTCTATGTTGGGGCCGATTGCATCACAACACCATACCATTTCAATTTTTGGTCATGGTTAAACAAAGAACTTAATGTCTCACTCAAAAATTCTAAAAAGAAGATTCAAAAATCATCAATCCACCATCACATGCACCATTACAAAGCTTCACTTTTAGCATGCAAATGATATCAACACCAATCCACCTTGGCCGAATATCATCTCCATGACATAGTAAAGATTTGAACCATGGGCTATTTAGAACTCAAGCTAACTACTAAAACATGCATGCATCTCATGGAACATCATCAAACATACCTTAGTCTATCAAACCACCATAGCCGATTTCCTCAAAGCTCTTTTCCTTCTTTTTCTTTCTCCTATTCGGCCAAGAACAACATGAGAGCTTTTCTCTTCTTTTTTTTTTGGTCATGCATGAGAATGATGAACACATTTTTTCTCTCTTTGTTTTCTTCCTTCAATTTCTTATTAGTTTATTGCCCATGCTTCTTATTTTATTCTTCCATTAACACAACATGTTTCATGACATGTTTTGCCCATGCTTCTTATTTTATTTTTCCATTAACACAACATGTTTCATGACATGTTTTGCCCATCATCCCTTGTCATGGCCGGCCACTAGTACTTAAATGGGGGGGAAATTGACATGCAAGTCCACCCCTTTGATTACATGCACTATTAAGCCACTTGCATTTGCCTAGCACATTTCTAAATTTTCTCACATAAGTCCTATCAACTAAATTCACATGCAATTAACTAAATCAAAGCTTTTGAAACTTTCACACATTTATATTCACATATTTTAGGCAATAATTATCACATTCAAATAATTTGGTGACTCGGTCTAGCGGTCCCGAGACCGCTTTCCGGCTAGGGTCACTTTAGGGCTGTCACAAGTCTTCTCGTGAGGCTTCAATTGCCGTGAAGCATAAGCTATCACCTTGCCATCTTGCATAAGTATACAACCCAATCCATTTAAGGATGCATCACTGTAGACCACAAGCTCTTTTCCCGGTTCAGGTAGCACGAAAACAAGAGCTTTGGTCAGCAATGTCTTTAACTTCTCAAAACTTTGCTGACACTTCTCTGTCCATTCAAACTTAATGTCTTTCTGTAGCAGCTTCGTCATCGGAGTCGCTATCATGGAAAATCCTTTTACAAACCTTTGATAGTAGCTGGCTAAACCCAAAAAGCTTCTAACCTCGGTTACATTCTTAGGCGATTTCCATTCAACAATTGTAGAAATCTTACTTGGATCAACTTGGATGCCTTCACCTGAAACTATATGACCCAAAAATCCAACTTCCTGGAGCCAAAACTCACTCTTGCTAAACTTAGCATACAGTTGCTTTTCCTGCAAGGTCTGTAACACAATTCTCAGGTGCTTCGCATGCTCTGTCTCATCTTTAGAGTAGATCAAAATGTCATCAATAAACACAATGACAAACTTATCCAAATATGGCCAAAAGATCCTATTCATTAGATCCATAAACATAGTTGGTGCGTTCGTCAGCCCAAACAGCATGATAAGAAATTCATAATGGCCATACCTCGTTCTAAAAGTTGTCTTGGATACATCCGAGTCTTTAACTCGCAGCTGATAATAGCCAGACCTCAAGTCTATCTTGAAGAATTTGGTGGCTCCTCTCAACTGGTCAAACAAATCATCAATCCTTGGCAAAGGATACTTATTCTTAATAGTCACCTTGTTCAGTTGCCGATAATCGATACATAACCTCATCGACGCATCTTTCTTCTTTATGAACAAAATAGGGGCACCCCAAGGTGAAAAACTTGGCCTAGCAAATCCTTTATCCGTCAGCTCTTGCAATTGTGCTTTTAACTCCTTCAGCTCGGTAGGTGCCATTCTGTACGGGGCAATAGAAATGGGAGTCGTCTCTGGCACCAATTCAATACCAAACTTTATCTCCCTTTCAGGAGGTAATCCAGGTAATTCCTCTAGAAACACATCTGGGTACTCACATACTATCGACATAGACTCGATTTTTAGCTTTATTTCCTTAGTGTTCAGTACAAATGCATGGTAGGCTTCATATCCTTTCCTTATATATCTCTGGACAACCATTACCGTGATTACAACCAGCGACGAACCCAATTCTCTTGATTCAACCCGTAGAATCTTACCGTCCAGGTATTTTAACTTAATATACTTACTACTACAATTCACTATTACATCATGAAGGGCTAACCAATCAATACCAAGTATTACATCAAATTCATTAAATGGTAACAACAAAAGGTTAGCCGGGAAACAACGACCTTGAATCGTCAAAGGACAATTCTTATAGACTTTATCAACTAGAACTGATCTGCCTAGTGGGTTCGATACTCTAATAATATCTTCCGTATGTTCAATAGGTATGTTCATACTAGATGTCAATCTCATGCAGATATATGAATGCGTCGACCCCGAGTCAATTAAAGCAACAACACTTATATTAAAAAGAGAGAAAGTACCCGTAATAACATCAGGAGCAGCTACTTCCTCTCGGGCACGTATCGCATACTTTCTTGCCGGGGCTCGAACCTCTGATTTTGTAGCGTCTTTAGTCACGATTCAACTGCCACTAGCACTCCTAGGGTATCTCAGAGGTCTACCTCGTAGAATGGGAGCACTCGACTTCGGAGCTATTTCCACTTCTTTTTCAGCTCGTTCCGGGCAGTCTCTGAGAAAGTGATCAAGAGAACCACATCTAAAACACGCACCGCTCTTCATTCGGCACTTTCCGAAGTGAAATTTGTTACAGCTCTTACACTTTGATTTTTGATCATCTACACTCCCCACACTAGTCACCATTGGGGAGGAAGACTGTTGACCTCGTCATTTAGAGCTTCTCGGTCTACCCAAATATCCCACTGACGAAGTGGAGCGTTCATGCAGGCTCCTGTCTTTCCTCGTGGAGAACGAGAGTGTTTTACCACTAGACCTCTTGCTCGTAACTCGAGCCTCTCTCTTAGCTTGTTTTCTTTCATTATTAAGTTCCTCGACCTTCTTGGCTTGATCAGCCAATGCGACAAACTTTCGTATTTCTAAGATCCCAATCAACAACTTGATATCCTCATTCAGAACTTCCTCGAAGTGTTTACACATTTTTAATTCAGTTTGGACCCATTCAGTTGCGTACTGACTTAGTTGTACGAACTCTCTCTCATATTCTGCTACAGTCTTGTTCCCTTGTTTGAGTTCTAGGAACTCCTTTCGCTTCGAGTCCAAAAACCATTGGCTAATATATTTCTTCCTAAACTCTTCTTGGAAGAAATCCCAACTAATATTTTCTTTCGGCACTACCAAGGATACGGTCTTCCACCAATTGTATGTAGTGTCCTTCAAAAGGGACACAACACACTTAAACATTCCTCAGGTGTGCATGACAAATCATCTAGCACCCGTGTAGTATTTTTGAGCCAGAACTCGGCTCTCTCAGCGTCATCATCAACTTTAGCTCTGAATTCCTTAGCCCCATACTTTCTAAGCTTATCTACAGGGGCTTTATCAATTCTCACCGGTGCCATACCTCGTGGCACATCCTCATCAGGTTGGTTAGGGGGCGGGGCAGGTCTTGGTATATTGGGGCGATTTCTCAGATAATCCCCAAACCATTCATCCATCATATCAAAGAAGGCAGCTCAAGCCTCTTCTCGGCCTTCTGACATCAACCTTCTACTACTACTAGATACAGCTCGCTGTACGAAAGCTGGAGCATGGTTTTCGGCTCCCTCAGACTCATCTTGTGCTTGATTGGAAGACATTCACTATATTCAAAACAATTTAAACAATTAGGAAACGTCGCACTGTCAACATTCAAATAATGGCATGTATAGCGAACTTTAACATCCTCTACAGTAGTCCTAGAACCGACTAAACCGTAGCTCTGATACCAATAAATGTAACACCCCTCACCCGTACCCGACGTTGAGATAGGGTTCAAGGCATTACCAGAACTTTACATTTTGGAACGTACCAAATTGGGTCACCAAGTTTTACTCAAATTTTAAGCTTTTCATCCATGAACAACTCGTCCCTTATATAGGCCTTCGAGGCCTATAACATACCTAGAGGCAGTACGGGACAAATTCGGGTACGTTCGATAAACGTTGGGCTCCTTAGGAAATTTTTCCTTATCATAAAGTGTCACACGCCCTTATAGGTGGGCCGTGTGGACTCACACGCCCGTGTGACTTGGAGCACGCCCATGCCCTTCAGTCGTGGGTAACACCGACTTATCAACACAGCCATGGCACACACTCGTGTTGCCTGCCCGTGTACGACACTGTCTTTTTAACACGGTTGTGGTACACGCCCGTGTGGCCTACCCGTGTACAACTTTGAGTTAAAATTTTAAGTGCAGGGGACACATGACCATAGCACAGATGTAACACCCCGTACCCAAGTCCGTCGCCGGAGTCGGACACGAGGGGTTTGCAGACTTAAATCACTTCTTTGCACAATCCATTTTAAATTTTCCAGGCAAGCTGGCTAACTGCGTCACTGTCACCTTAAAAATCATATCTTGAGTTTCACAACTCGAAAATCAGTTTCGTGATTTTTCCCTGAAACTAGACTCATATATGCATCTACAAATTTTTTTCTAGAATTTTTGGTCTGGCCAATTAGTACAGTTTATTAGTCAAAATATCCCATGTTACAGGGATCGACTACACTGACCTTTGTGCATTACGACTTGGATATCTCCCAGTACAGGGCTTCAATACTGATGCCGTTTGTTTCTATAGAAACTAGACTCAAAAAGGAATCTATGCATATTTGGAATGACTTTTAATTATCTCTGGTTAATTTATAATGAATTTCCAAAGTCGGAACAGGGAATCCAGAAACCGTTCTGGCCCTGTCTCACGAAAACCTGAATATCTCTTAACATACAGTTCATATGATCGTTTCCTTACTTTCATATGAAAATAGATTCATCAAGGTTCGTTTATATAATTTATTCACTATTTAATTCCATTCCTACTATTTTTAGTGATTTTCCAAATCTACATCACTGCTGCTGTCAGCATCTGCCTTTAAGGTAGACTTTACCTATTTCATAGTTTCCATGATTCAACTAGCCCTTTTAGCATAAATAGCACAAATTATGATAGTGATTAACCATTCCCATGGCCAATCCTTGTTAAGCATATCCACACCTCTCAATAACCATATCCATACCAAATGATTATAACATTATGCTCAAACATATATAGGCCATTTTCGCATGGCTATCCAAAATTATACAAATCCAAAGGGTCCATGACCCACAACAAAAAGGGTAGTCCTATACATGTCATTTCAAAGTTCAACCAAAAGTGTACCAAAAGGGGCTTTGATAGTGTGGGTGACTTCGACTTCAAAATTCCCGAGTCCGATAGCTGACGAACCAAAATCTATAAAACAGAGAATCAAAGAAACGGAGTAAGCATTTAGTGCTTAGTAAGTTTGAGCAAAGAATTTAAGCACAACTGAAGTATAGCATTCATATAACTAAACGGATAATTTCATATGCACAAATTCTCAATATCATAATTACTTCACATTACCAACCCTTATATTCACACACAAAAGATCAACTTAGCCAAGGCCGGAAACTCATAAATTTACTGAGCGAATATTATTCGAAGGGAATCAACTATTCCATTGCACACACGAAACATACCTCATTGTTGGGATTTTACAAGCGTATTAACTGAAATTTTTACAGCAAGATCGCTCATTCCCGAATCACGTACCTTCGGAATTTAACCGGATATAGCTACTAGTTCAAAGGCCTTCGGGACATAGCCCAGTTATAGTAACTCGCACAAATGCCTTCGGGACTTAACCCGGATTTAGTAACTCGCACCAATGCCTTCGGGCTTAGCCCGGAATTAGTAACTCTCACAAATGCCTTCGGATCTTAGTTCGGATATAGTCACTTAGCACAAAGCCTTTGGGACTTAGCCCGGACATCATTCGAATAACCATGCACATTTATCAATAAATCATGACACATCCGTATTTCATTTTCATTACCAAAGCTCAAACACAAGACGCTTATCACACTTGCAATTTCGGCTCAATAGCCACATACAAAGAGCATGATTTTGATTCGCTTAAAATATGATCTAATCAAATCATAATCTAAGTTCCATTACTCGAAAACTTACCTCGGATGTTGTCGAACGATTTCGATGGCTATTCGACCACTTTTTCCTTCCCTTTATCGGATTTAGTTCCCCTTTGCTCTTGAGCTTAATTTAACAAATAAATTGATTTAATCATTTGAGCATCGAAAAGAGGAACTCAAGGTACTTAGCCCATATATAATTCATTAGACATCAAAGTCACATATGTACGGAATCATGAATCAAACTCAACACATTAGTTAGTATTCTCCTTAGCCGAATTTTCTAAGTCAAGATAAATCCTTCAATATGCTTACCTATGGCCGAACAAACACATCAACCTATGTACTCATTCATGTGGCCGAATATGCATGTTTATGTTGAGGCCAATTATATACTTAATACCACACACAAATGGCATACATTTTACTAACTAATGCATTACATATTATAACTCAATACGCATCCATCATTTACTCCATAACCGAAACACCATCATATGAAAATATATACCTTGAGATATTATATATGTCATGCCAATACATCATGTACAAACATATATATATGTGTAAGAGCCGAATCACAAGGTTGATTATAACCAAACATAAACATAAATCCAAAACACAAATCTTACCTACCATGCAATAAGCATAAGTCATACTTATGGATATACCATGGCCGAATACATCACAACACCTTACCATTTCAATTTTGATCATGGTTAAACAAAGAACTTAATGTCTCACTCAAAAATGCTAAAAAGAAAATCCAAGAGTTAATCAATCCACCATCACATGTATCATTAACAAGCTTCACATTTAGCATGCAATGACATTAACACAAAATCCACCTTGGCCGAATATCATCCCCATGACATAGGAAAGATTTGAACCATGGCTAATTAGAACTCAAGCTAGTAACTAAAAACATGCATGAATCTCATGGCACAACATCAACATACCTTAATCTAGATACAAGTATGGCCGAACCTCCTCCTAATCCTCTTCCAAACCAAACATGAAGCAAGAACTCCTTCCTTCTTCCTTAGAATTTTCGGCCAAGGATGAACCAAAGGATGAACTCTTTTTTTTTGTTTTCTTTTCTTCCACTCACGGCAATGGGGGGAGACAATCACACACATTCTTTTTTTTTTCCATTTCTTTATTACCCATACTCCTTATTTTATTTTTCCTAACATACATCACTAACATAACATGTTTGTGACATGTTTCCACTCATAGCATGGCCGGCCACTAAGCTTAAATTTGGGTAAATTGACATGCAAACCCATCATTTTCACAACATGCATTAATAGGCCATTTCACATTTGCCTAGCACATTTCTAAATTTTCTCACATAAGTCCTATTTGATAAAATTCACTTACAATTGACAAAATTCAAACATGAAATTTTCACACATGCATATATACATATAATAAGCATCAAATATGACAGCTAATTATTTTTATGACTCGGTTTTGTGGCCTCGAAACCACTTCCCGACTAGGGTCACTTTAGGGCTGTCACAACAGACACATAGGAGGGAACCGTGTGTCACACATAGCCTAGACACACGCCCGTGTGTCTAACCATGTGGACTCTAATAGGCTATTTTCCAAGCCTTTAGTCACCCTTTTCTACTACTTGTGCTTAGTGGTTACCAAATTCAAAGTAAAACACAATTATACACTTGCAAATAATCTTGATTAAACTAGATGTATGGAAACCTCATATCATTGGTTTCATACATGATAGGTTATTTCCTACATAGTGTTTATGGGTTCCCATGTCACTTTAATTCATCCGAAATTGGCTCGTTCATGTGACTCATTGCCAATTGGTAACGACCCATCACTTGTAAATAAAACCATGCATAAATTCGTAGGTCATAGCCTACTTCAATTAAGCCAATTTTCATGGCCATATAGAAAGAGATAAACATATTCTTACATACCTTCATTTGGCAAATCAAATAACACATATAACAAAATACTCAAAAATACTATACATGCCATTGAACAAAACAAACAAAGTCTTTATACCAAAGCTTGTCTAATTGATAGTGTGTTGACTCTCCAATCGTCTTCCAATCCTTTCGAATCCTCAAGCTCTGTGAGACAGGGAAAAAGGGAAGGGTAAGCATGTACATGCTTAGTAAGCTCGAATAACCAAAAAGTAAACTTACCGAGTAATTAACATACATCCATATTTAAATCTTGAAATCATCAATTATGAAACGATTCCCTATCACATGCACTCAATCAATGAGTTAGTTAAGTAACAAAGCATCATGTAATTTATGTAAATGAGCTCATCATTCATCATATTATTGACATACATCATATTAATCCCGTTGAGTTTCTAGAAAATCTCGATGGAATACCCATTATTCGTCAATTCTTACGAATGATCATTTCATATATATGCACTCCCGCGAACCTCACATCTTATGGAAGGATTACCAGTCCAGGCTGAATCCCCCATATCATGAACTCATAAGGTGATGCCAGGATTACCAGTCCAGGCTAAATCCCTTATAACGACAAACAGCGTTAATGAGCACGAATCTGAATTACCAGTCTAGGCTAAATTCAGACCCTAATCGGATTACCTGTTTGGGCTAAATCCATAATGCACACATATTCTTTGGGAGGCTTGATCATTCAAGGAACACCCGTCTGGGTTAGATCCTTTTCATACTTGAGATCACGGATTACCCGTCGGGGCTAAATCCTTACTGCAACACATGCAGGATCTTTTTACACATATCAATGAGGGTTTATCCATCGAATTCCTTTTGTCAACCTCATTCGAGACATTTTTTACATGTTACCATCAAATATGCATTTCTATGATATTTCATGCTAATAATAAATGCAATCATAAATCATTCAATTATGCATATTAGGGGTTTACTTTAAGTTATCCGAACTTACCTGGTATTCTTTTAGGAGTTGTGTTTCGGTTATTCTGAAACCTTGCGTTTACCTCGATCGACCTCCGAAATTTGTTCCTCGGAGTTATTGAGCTTGGAAAGCTTGAAAACCCTAGCTATGGAAACCCTTGAAGTTTCGGCTGGACAAGGAAGAGAATGGGCTGATTTTGGTTTATCTTTCCCATTTTATTTCATTAAAATACCAAATGACCAAAATGCCCTTAAGCCCTTTCCTTAAAATTCCATCCATGCAAGCCTATTTTTGTCCAAAAACTTAGAATTTGGGAAAATTGCTCTCCAAGACCTTCTAATTCATAACCCAAAGTAATTTCATACAAATTGCTTCTAGAATTCAAGTTTTGCAATTTATTCAATTTAGTCCCTAATTTCCAATTGAACACCTTACTCAAAGAATTTCTTCATGAAACTTTAACACATGCATATAATCATATTCTAGGCCTCATAATAATCATAAAGTAAATATTTTGATGTTAGATTTGTGGTCCCGAAACCACCATTATGACTAGGCCGTATTTGAGGATGTTATAGTATGTGTAATCCATGAGTTTCATGACCTGAGTTGTTTATTATTTGCACGCAACTTACTAAGCTATATGCTTACCCCTCTCTCTTTTCCTCTTTCTTATAGCATCGCCAAGCTAGCTCGGGGATCGTGGATGTCGGATTCAGGTCACACTATCAACGCCTCTTTTGGGGTATAATTGACTTGATACATTTAAGTATGGCATGCATAGGGGACTTACTATTTGTTATATGTGTCATATTTGTTAGCCAAAGTGATGGCTCATTTTGGTATATTATTCCATTTTGTATATGGCCAAGAAATATGGCTCATATTAATTATGAGGTTGAAATCCCTAAATATTGATACATGCATGAAATGTGTTATTATTCTTGTTGTGTGTGCCTAATTGATTGTTAACAATGGATGATGAAATGTGGAATTTATGATTGATGGATAAAGGGTGTTAATTGGCACGGTCATAATATGAATAAAGGTAAAGAGATGGATTGAATGAACCTAACAAGTCATGGAGTCCCAATTATGTATACTTGACATAAATTTATCATGCATGAGTTCAAGTTACGGATGTCTAAGTAGTCCATTTATGCCATGATAATCACCATTTTCACATGAGTGTGTGTATGGGTTGTTGAGGATGACAAGAGGGCTTGGAAAATAGCTTCAAAGTTGTCCACACGGGTAGACACACAGGCGTGTGTGACGCACGGGTAGACGCACGAGTGTGTGTGACACACGGCCAGCCCTGTGGGTGTGTTGTCCGGCCGTGTGTCCTCTGCACCCAAATTGTTCAAGTTAGTATGCATGGTAGTAAACACATGGGCAGAGACACGGCCGTGTGTCTCAGTCGTGTAGAGGACAGGGCTTTAGGACATAGGCGTGTGCCTAGGCCATGTGAAGTCTACACCTTAAATGCAAAAATTAAATTCGCCACACGGCTTAGCACACAGGCGTGTGACTTGGCCGTGTGATCTTAAATTGATGCTGATGTCATACATAGAGAGTTACACAACCTGAAGACACGGGTGTGTCAAGGGCATACGTGCGTGTCCTTTTGTCCACACGGGCGTGTGTCCCTGTTCAATGAAAAATTTTCCAAAATTCATGGTTTAGCCCCGAACCACCCCCGATGCATGTTTTATGCTTGTAGGCCTATTACAGGGACGATAAGAATGTATGTGAAAAGTTTTAAATTGGATGGAGATTTATATCTCGGTTTTATATGCTTGCTTATGTTTGAGTCTGGTAACGCCTCGTACCCTGTTCTAGTGTTGAATACGGGTAAAAGGGTGTTACATTTATTGGTATCAAAGCTACGATTTAGTTGGTTTTAGGACTACGTAGCAAGTGTGGAAGTCTAGCTATACATGCCATACGTATATTATGATAGTGTGACAGCTCCTGACAATTGAAATTGTGTTTTATATAGTAAATGGATCATGAACGAGCAGTTGCTGACGATGTAGAAAGTAACGCACCTGCTCCTCCTAAAGGACAGTGCCATTTGATAGTAGACCCGAGACGGTTAGTAGAGGAGAAGGAGGCAGAGAAGCCTTTCTCCACATGATGAATAATTGGTACACTGAGTTTGTTCGGACAAACCCGGGTGTTCAACCTCCCCTATCCCCTCCTATTCCTCAACCTACCCCTTTAGCTCCCCAAGTTGTTGAGATGGTGAGAAGGGAAAGGTCTCCGGTTGATCGAATTAGAAAGCAAGAGGCTGAAAAGTGTCGAGCTAACACATTGATGATGATACAAAAATAGCAGAGTTTTGGCTCGAGAGCACTATCCAAGTTTTTGATGAGTTGTCATGCACACCAGAAGAGTGCATGAAGTGCGTAGTATCGCTTTTTAAAGATTCGGCCTACCAGTGGTGGATCACCCTCATATCAGCTGTGCCAAGAGAGAAACTGACTTGGGAGTTTTTCCAAGAGGAATTTCGTAAGAAGTATTGTAATGCCCCACATCCGAGACTTACACCGAGACGGGGTACGGGGTGTCACCTCACTTAGCACATGCATTCTAAATTTTTCTAATCATCAAGAATTGACCAAATTTAAAACTTTTTCACACTTGATTGAAATTCCTTAACATAGGCCCACAAGGCTTCAAACGTCCATCGGAAACCATTTGGGACCAGTTCGGGTCCTTAACCAACTTTAGAAAAATAATCCTTGAAACAGGGCACACACCAGTGTGGATAGGCAACACGCCCGTGTGGAACTTGAACATGGTCGTGCTGATGGCCCGTGTGGCACACATGGCCTAAGTACCTAGGGAGACTTCCGTGTCCCAAACCCGTGTAGATTTAATTTTCAAATTGAACATACAGTGGTTTTCACACGGCCTAGCACACGCCCGTGTCCCTCACACGGCTGCGACACTCCTGTGTCTCAGTCTGTATTCAAAAACCTTGACATTCTGTTTCTGACGTCAGCAATCCTTAAGGGTCACACTTCCAAGGCACATGCCCGTATGCTAGGCCGTGCCCTTCACACGACTGAGACACACGGTCGTGTCTTTGCCCATGTGTTTACTACCATGCATACTAACTTGCAATTTTTACGTGCAGAGGACACACGGTCGGACAACACGCCCATGGGGCTGGCCATGTGTTACACACGGCCTAGACACACGCCTGTGTATCTACCCGTGTGGACAATATGAGGCTATCTACCAAGCCTTTTTGCCACCCTGAAACACAATCTAATGCTAACCAGCATATCAAAATCTAGCTTAATATGGTTTCTCAACCAAACAATCATAGATAAGGCTGATGTACATTTCAAATATTTAAACATGCCATCAATTTCACATTCTTGAAAGGCTATCTTGCGTTCATTTTCTAACTTTCAATATTAGCCATTTTTCATGGCCTTATACAAAATGAAACAAATGCTAAGTTAAGCCATCACATTTTGGCCAATTAACAATGACACAAAACTCAAAAGTCTAAGTTCCTATACATGCCATATTCAAAATGATAAGTCTAATTATACCGAGTGTTTCAGCTAATAGTGTGATCAATGCCTCCGACATCTGTTGATCCTCGAACTAGCTAGGCGGCACTATAAGAAAATGGAAAAGAGATGGAGTTAGCATAAGGCTTAGTAAGTTGCATGCAATAAATATAACAACAACTTTACCATTCATCATCATGCTCATAGTACTAAAGTAGGCGTAAGTACAACTTACTCGTCTCTAACCAATAAAATTCACATAGCATATATATATTGAGCTCACGTCTCATACATTTCAAATAGGTACCTGTACCGCTCACAACATGGTTATACTTTTCTCGTTTAACTGAAATTGTAACTCTCACCGTTGAACCATTTGGAATACTATTGGATATTCAATAAGCCTCAAACATAGGGTGTAATACTGATGCCATGTCCCAGACATGGTCTTACACTGACACCAATATACGTTTCGATGCCATGTCCCAGACATGGTCTTACACTGACACATTTTGTAGCTGATGCATGTCTTAGACATGTCTTACTCTGGCCTACATCGCGAGGCCGATGCATGTCCCAAACATGTCTTACACTAGCTCTTGTCTCAATGCCAATGCCATGTCCCAGACATGGTCTGACAAGGGCTCTCATAATGTGGCCGATGCATGTCCCAGACATGTATTACACTAGCACAAAAATGACCCAAATGTCATGGCATGAATATCTGATTTGTTCCGAAGGTTCATACGGGAGTTCTACTATCTCAAAATTCATCATACATAATCATTTCCACAAACAAGAAATTTATGCTATATCAATTCAAACACATATAATAACAATATAGTTGTATTATTTACATACAACTTACCTCGAATTACACACTATAGACGACTAGCTCAGCTTAGTCCACTTGCTTCGCTTTTCCCCGGTCTAGGCCTAGATTTTGTAATTCTTGATCTAAAATGATAGAAATTCATTCATCTCATCAGCAAATTACTCTAGACACTCGAGAATTCATAATTGGTTAAAATGACCGTTTTGCCGTTAAACTTTCACAAAATGGCCATTTTACCCTTAGGTCTGAAAATCGATTTTTATCATATTTTCTCACTAACCAAGCCTAGCTGATTATGTTTTAGACTAGAAAAACCCATAATTCTCATTATTTCACACATTTATCACCTATTTTACAACTTATGCAAAATGGTCCTTATTTAGGGTTTTCATGAAAACTACTTCACAAAAGTTGTTTATTACACTACCATAGCTCATTTTCTTCCATAAAATTTCAAAAAACAACACGAACACACTTATGGAAAACCCTAGACTTTCAACCATTTTGCAAAATAGTCCCCTTATTTGAAAACTCATGTTACAAGGGTTCTAAAAGTACAAAAATCATCAAGAAAAACCATCAAGTTCGCTTACTTGTAAATAGATTAAGTGGCTGAAATTTTCAAGCTTCAACACCCTCCTATGGCTGATATTTTCAGTCAAGAAGATGGCAAAGGGATGATATCATCCTATGTTTATTTTCTTTTCTTTTTTTGTCAAATAAGTTACCAACTTCACCTAACATTTGACTAAGTCAAAATCCTTGTCTCATGGCTGGCCAATCACTATTTTAGGGCCTAATTTCAATTTAAAGACCCCCAATTTATGATACATGGCAATTTAACTCCCTTAGCTATCAAATTAAGACTTTTGTACTTTATGCGATTTAGTCCTTTTTCATAATTAAGCTCTCAAATGATAAAATCAATTCACTAAATTTTTCATGCACTATAATAAACATGTTATAAGCCTAAAATAATAATAAAATACTTTCTCTAAATTTGGATTGGTGGTCCCAAAACCACTGTTTCGACTAGGTCCAAAATCGAGCTGTTACAATTCTCCCCACTTATGGATTTTCGTCCCCAAAAATCTTACCGATGAATAGATTCGGGTATTGGTCTCTCACGGTCTCCTCGGATTCCCACGTGGCTTTTTCGACTCCATGTCTATGCCATAATACTTTAGCAAGTTCTATACTTTTATTCCTCAATTGTTTAACCTCTCGAGCCAAAATCTTAACCGACTCTTCGCCACAAGTCATGTCCGGCTGAATCTCAACCTCAGTTTGCGCGATCACATGTGAAGGATCCGATCTATATCGACATAACATGGACACATGAAACACGTTGTGAATCTTTTCCAATTCTGAGGGCAAAGCCAATCGGTATGCTATCGGTCCAATGCTCTCGGTCACCTCATAAGGTCCAATAAACCGTGGACTTAATTTGCCTTTCCTTCCGAATCGGAGAACCTTGTTCCATGGGGACACCTTCAAAAACACTTTATCCCCGACTTGAAACTCGATCTCTTTCCATTTCAAATTCACGTAGGATTTTTGTCTATCCAATGCGGCCTTTATACAATCACGAATCACTTTAACCTTTTCTCCAGTTTCTCTGACTAAGTCGACCCTGTGAATCTGATTCTCTCTCAGCTCGGTCCAATATAAAGGCGTTCAGCACTTACGCCCATACAAAGCTTCACAGGGCACCATTTTCAAACTCGACTGATAACTATTGTTGTAGGCGAATTCCACCAGCGGTAAATACTTTTCCCAACTGTCTTGGAACTCGAGAACACAACACCACAACATATATTCTAAGATCTGAATTACTCTTTCCGACTATCTGTCGGTTTGCTAGTGGAAAGCTGTGCTAAAGTTCAACTTTGTTCCCAAAGCCTCTTGTAATTTCTTCCAAAACCTTGAGGTAAACTTTGGGTCTCTGTCTGGAATAATCGACAAGGACATTCCATGAAGTCTCACAATTTTGAAAATGTACAAGTCAGCTAGCTTATCGAGTGAGAAGTCCATATGTATCGGGATAAAGTGAGTCAACATCATTAGTCGATCAACCACAATCCACACGACATCTTTCTTCCTCGGGGTTAGCGGCAAACCCGTCACAAAGTCCACAGTAATCCGATCCCACTTCCACTCGGGGACCATGATAGGCTGAAGTTGTAACACCCCTATCCCGGAACCATCACCGGAATAAGTAAGGGGCATTACCGGACTTGTAACTCATGACAGAACGGTAAAACCTTTTTTTTTTAAGATCATTCATTTGGATAAACACTATACACAGCCAGGGATAAAATGTAAACTTCTATAAGTAAACATTCAAAAGATGCCATTTTTATATGGCTTATATACAATAGTCAAAATATCATTCTACTATATTGTCTATCCTATACATGCCATAAGCTAAGTCTAATTACATAGTTACCGTAATGGTAGATAGTGTGACGAAGTGCTGATGATCCCCGAACTGGTAGTCAGAATCCACAACCTATAAACCAAAACATGATCGAACAGAGTAAGCTTTTGTAAGCTTAGTAAGTTTTAAGCAAAACAAAGTGTTCTCATTCACTATCATTAGTCATTCATTTCAACTGTTCGATGAAGTTAATCTAGAGCTTCATCTCGAACTATAATATCAATAAACGCATCACTTGGCTGTCACATATATACTTTCGAATGATAATGACCTAGATGGTCAAATATTTCCAAAGCACGTTCTTCATCAATTTTCAACTTTCAATAATCCTTTCCACTTGTTCATAATCACATCCACATTTTTAAGTATTTCAACATGACAAGTACTAAATTACCGTAGGCACATAAAGAACCAAACATATTCCTTATCACATATACGTAAGCTTACAAAACATAATCCTTACCTTGTACTGGCACATCTAGCTGAACCCAACCCATACTCAAATCAAAAGGCTTTTGGGCAGAATATGCACTAATACATAAGAATATTTCATCACATACTTCATTATACAAGCATACCATTACCAATTAGATCATTCTCATATTTGGAGTTATAATATTAATCACATTTACCTACCTCTTTGATACTGATAATTCACCTCGAAATCACTCCACCGATGAGTAAGTAATATTTACCTGAACATCTTAAATACATAATACTTATTTGATGGTAACTTATTGCAGATACTCAATACCAAAGTCTTACTTGAATCCTAGCATTTAGCCGTCAGGTCTTTAAAGCTCGGATATAGTACGAGCACGAAGCCTACGGACATTAATCAGGATAATATTCTCGCATAAAGCCTGCGGGGTTTTAACCCGGATATAGTACTGACACAAATGCCCTTTGGGACTTATCACATTTATACACTTTCACATCCATCACATTGGCCATTCGGCCTTATCACATATATACACCTTCACATCCATCACATCGGCCATTAGGTCTTATCTCATATATACACTTTCACATTCATCACATTGGCCATTAGGTCTTATCTCATATATACACTTTCACATTCATCACATTGGCCATTCAGCCTTATCACATATATACACTTTCGCATTCATCACATCGGCCATTAGGCCTTATCACATATACACACTTTCACATTCATCACATTGGCCATTCGGCCTTATCACACATATATGCACTTTCACATTCATCACATCGGCCATTAGGCCTTATCACATATACACACTTTCACATTCATCACATTGGCCATTCGACCTTATCACATATATGAACTTTCACATTCATCACATCGGCCATTAGGCCTTATCACATATACACACTTTCACATTCATCACATTGGCCATTCGACCTTATCACATATATGCACTTTCACATTCATCACATCGGCCATTAGGCCTTATCACATATACACACTTTCACATTCATCACATTGGCCATTCGGCCTTATCACATATATGCACTTTCACATTCATCACATCGGCCATTAGGCCTTATCACATATACACACCTTGTACATCAATTTCATCATAACAAAATTGACTAGGAATACTAGTCATTTACGGCTTATAGCTTTACTTTAATACGGATTTGGTACTTTGATTACCAATATTTAATCGATAGCTTATAAGCAACTCAAATAGTTTTATTAAGGTTTACAACATAATCACAAATTCAGCACAAGCTGTTTTTCCTGAGCAACAGTCATTAAATTATTCGTAAATGGAGCTACGAAACTCCAAATGAAGTGCCGTTAATTTTACCTGAAAATAGACTCATACATATTTTATTCAACAAATTTTCAGAATTTTTGGTTTGGCCAATCAATGCCAGATTTTTCTTCAAGTTTCCACTATTTCACTGTTTGACTATGCTGACCACTCTTCACTACGAATCAAATTTCTCATTGTACAAAATTCAAAATATGTTCTAGTTTATTTCATTTGAAACTAGACTCACTAAGGCATCTAGAATATAAATTTTGTCTTTTAAAATTTTTTTTACAATTTATAATGATTTTATAAAAACAGAATAGAGGATTACAGTGTCATTCTGCACTGTCTCACACAACTTTAAATATCTCATTATCGGAAATTCCTTTGCTTACACGGTTTCTTTTATAAGAAACTAGACTCATCAAGATTTAATTTCATGTTTCATTCGGCCTCTAATTCAAGTCCATAAATTTATGGTGATTTTCTAAAGTCACATTACTGCTGCTGTCCTAAGCAGACTATTTCAAATTACACTTAAATTCCCAAGCTCAAACACTTAAGAACTTACCATTTGAGCTTAGAACATAACATGGCCACATCATATCTTATTAAATCAACTCATCATGTCCTATTATGATTGAATTTACTCAACGTTTAATCACTTAAAACTTACCTCGGAAGTGGTCGACGACTAGATATCCACGGCTATTCGTTTACTTTCTCTTTATCCAAAATTGCCCCTCTATGCTCTTGAGTCTAATTAACAAAATTTAAACTATTTTAGTCACCTTGTTATATCATTAAAAACAACAAGGTAAATCTTCTCAATGAAACTCATACATAAGGAAACACCTCGATACATCTGCACACATTCGGTATTTCATAAAAACCATCCCAAATACATTTACCTAGGTATCACCATGTCGCCTTATATACATATACTAGTTATGTGGTCAATTTTACCGATGACCTATGCATATAACTAATTACACCTTTAATAATATTCACAAAGCCGATTATCCACATGACTACCTTAGCATATTATTAGTTAGCTTCTTATCCAAATTTGCCATAAAGAAAATTAACTCATATACCCTCAAGTGCATAAGCAATTGCATCCAAAGGACACTTTAAATGCATGTTATGAAAGTAAACCGAATGCACATATATTTATACCAAGACATCATATACTTCAAAACCAACTATCAAGGCATAAAGCTGAACCTTCAAAATCAATTATCAATACACGTTCAAACATGCCCTCCTACAAATATACAAGTTCTCCCTTGGTTAAACTAAATCATGCTTTAAGGTTTAACGCATTTAACCATTAGAGAGTTAATCAAATTAGCATTCAATTATTCTATACACCCACCAATAACCGAATCTCATTTAATCAAATTTATTTCTTGACAATTTCATCACATTCGGTCATTGGTAATTTAATCCTATAAAGAGTCAAATTTTACTTCAATTCACTAAGGTGAGGTTATTATAATTTAACCTCTATTTCCGAATGCCCCCTTCTCCATAAAACCATCAAAATTTCAAATTATAATAGGTTCATAACTCATTTAACCACTAATTCCATGCCAAGCATAAAAAGGCCATGGGTTTTACACCTAACTTACAAGACCATAAAACATAAAGGTTTAATGTTCATCTTTAACACAATTACCACTTCAAACTAAATTTTCAGCTTCATATATCCCACACCAGGTTTTTTTTTCCATGCTCAATTTCCATGGCCGAATGAAATTATTCCCTAATTCATGAACTTAAACAACATTGGCCAACTTTCCAAGCTCATTTGAGCCATCAAGCACATTTAGTTTGTTCATACTCAACTAGAATCAATTATCCTCCCAAAATCATCAAACATACAAAATATACCCCATTAAGCTCATGACCGATTGCTACATGCTTCATGAACACAAAAATTTTCACATGGGTCTTGTTGCAAGCTTCAAAACCAACCAAAATTCACAATTTTTCAAAGAAAATAACATGAACCTTACCTTATTTGAAGCCTTCTTTTGCCGAATGCCCTAAGCTCAAAGGTTTCTATTTTCTTTCTCAACTCACGGCAAGAAAAAGAAGAAATGGCCTTGTTATTTTCACCTCAAACATGTTTTATTCATTTATTTCATTAACTTTTATTACTTCTATTTTATGAAACCATTTTCTTTAATATAAACAAATATATTATTAACATTATTTACTAACATACAAAGCACAAAATGCCAAAATGTGTCATTCATGCCCATCCTTACCGTCCACTACCAAGAAAAAGGAATGTTTGACATGCAAGTCCCTCATGCTTCAAACCATGCAATTTTTTAGCCACTTCCAATTAACCTATGACATTTTCAAGATTTTTCACATAAGCCCCTTTTTATTTATTTCACATCCAAATGACAAAATTTAAAGAATGAAATTTTCACACATACTTATTCATAAATAATAAGCATAAAATATAATAATTAATTATTTTTGTGACTCGGTTTTGTGGTCCCGAAACCACTTTTTGACTAGGGTCAAATTAGGGGTGTCACAGAAGAAACCCGAAGGTACTTGGTGTTCGACTTTCACTTGCTGACAAACTAGACACTTGGAAACAAACTCAGAAATGTTTCTTTTCATCCCCGACCATAGTACATTTTCTTCAAGTCATTGTACATTTTCACACTACCCGGGTGGATAGACAAACAACCACTATGTGCCTCTCGTAAAATCTTCTAAATGAGCTCATTATCCTTGGTTAAACAAATTCTATCTTGGTACATCATACAACCGTCAGTACCAATACTAAACTCTGATTCATTTCCTGTCTCACACTGAGCCATTTTAGCTTGGAAGTCCCTATCACCTTTCTGAGCCTCACAAATCTCTTGAAGCAACGTCGGTCTAGACTTTAACTCTACTAAAACCGAACCATCCTCGGACAAGGCCAATTGGGCATTTATTGCTCTCAAAGAAAATAAGGATTTTCTACTCATTGCATCTGTGACCACGTTTTCCTTTCCCAGATGGTAGTCGATAATCAACTCATAATCCTTTATCAGCTCTAGCCACCTCCGTTGCCGTAGATTCAACTCTTTCCAAGTCATCAAATACTTGAGGCTTTTATGGTTGGTAACACTCGGCATATTTCGCTATACAAATGGTGTCTCCAAATTTTTAATGCGAACACGATAGCTGCTTGCTCCAAATCGTGGGTCAGGTAATTCTTCTAATGTGGCTTTAACTGTCTCGAGGCATAGGCTATCACCTTGCCTTCTTGCATGAGCACGCACCTTAACCATTCAAGGATGCATCACTAAACACTACAAGTTCTTTTCCCGGTTCTGGTTGCACTAAAAATAGGGCTTCGGTTAACAAAGCCTTTAATTTCTCGAAACTTTGTTGGCACCTCTCTGACCATTCGAACTTGACATCCTTTTGTGACAACCTTGTCATCGGAGCAGCTATTAAATTGAAAAATGCGGTTCATTAATTCCATAAACACTGCAGGGGCATTTATTAAATTGAATGGCATGACAAGAAACTCATAGTGCTCATACCTCGTCCTAAATGCAGTTTTCGGTAAGTCTTGCTCCTTAACCCTTAACTGGTAGTAGCCAGACCTTAAGTCGATCTTAGAAAACATAGTGGCTCCATTCAATTGATCAAACAAATCATCGATCCTTTGCAAGGGATACTTATTCTTCACAGTCACCTTGTTAAGTTGTCGGTAGTCTATGTACAATCTCATCAATCCGTCCTTCTTCTTCACAAAAGTACCAGAGCACCCCACGGTGAATAACTCGGTCTCGTAAAACCTTTATCTGTTAACTTTTGTAATTGATTCTTCAACTCCTTCAACTCTGTTGGAGCCATTCTATACGGAGCAATTGAGATGGGTGCCATACCGGGGACTAACTCGATACCAAACTCAACTTCTTTGATTGGAGGCAATCTGGGAAACTCTTTCAGAAACACATTTAGATACTTACATACCACAGGCATCGTCTCAATTTTCACTGCAGACTCTTTGGTGTTCAACACAAATGCTAAGTAGGCCTTTTCTCAAATTTTTCTCGGTAGTCAAAGTCGAGATTAGTACTGGTGAGTTATCCGATTCACCTGATTCAACCCGAATAATATCCCCATTATCACATTTCAATTCAATGAACTTGCTACCACATTTCACTATCACATCATGAGCATTCAACAAATCCATGACAAGAATTAGATCAAATTCATCAAACAGTAGTAGCATTAGGTTAGCTGGAAAACAATGACCTCTAATCATCAAAGGAAAACCTCTACACACTTTATCAACTATCACATGCCTGCCTAATGGGTTTGACACTTTTATGACAAATTCGGTAGACTTAATAGACATATTTGTACTGGGTACTAATTTCATGCAAACATAGGAATGAGTAGACCTCGGATCAATCAAAGTAATAACAGAAATATCGTGGAGAGAAAAAGTACCCGTAATCGTATCTGGCAAAGATGCCTCTTCACGAGCACGAATGGCATAAATCCTTGCAGGCGCTCAACCCTCAAACCTCACAGTTGAATCTTTAGGAGCTCCTTTACTACTAGCCCCACTGCTCGGTTTCTTCTGTGGTTTACCTCTTGTAAAAGCACTACTCGCCCTCACATCTTGCTTTTTCTCTTTCTCATCTAATTCAGGGCAGTCTCGAATGAAGTGGTCCAAAGATCCACATTTAAAGCAACCTCTTTCATTCCCTTAGCACTCGCTGAAATGACGTCTACCACACTATGAACACTCTGGTCTATTTGGCCGAGCACTACCGACACTCGCGATAGAAATGGTCTGGGCCTTAGAAGCCGTATTCTGCTTGTTCTTACTCTTCTTTGAGAATCCCACTGATGCGTTCGATCGGGTAGGAAACTCTCTCAATCTCTTAGATGAGGTTTGCTGTGATTTCCCCATCTGTCTTTTCCTTGAGTCTCGGGACTCAATGTCAGCTCTTCTCTTCTCTTTGGCCAATTCCTCGAGCTTACATGCTCTCTCCACGAGCACCACAAATTCCTTCCATTTTAAAGTGCCCACTAATAGATGGATATCTTTGCTTAGACCATCTTCAAACCTCTTGCACATGATGGCTTTTGTAGATACGCATTCCTGTGCATATTTGCTGAGTCTTAAAACTCACGCTCGTACTCTGTCACTGTTCTACGACCTTGCTTTAGCTCTAAAAATTCTTTCCTCTTTTGGTCTATAAACCTCTGACTAATGTACTTCTTCCAAAACTTTTCCTGGAAGAATTCCCATGTTATCCTCTCTCTAGGTATAATAGTTACGAGATATTCCACCATTGGTAAGCCAAGTCTCGTAGGAGTGACACTGCACACTTCACGCACTCCTCAGGTGTGTACGTTAGCTCATCAAATACCCTAATGGTATTTTCCAACCAAAACTCTACTCTCTCTGGGTCGTCATCAATATTAGCCCAGGATTCCTCGGCCCCTTCCTTTCGAATATTGTCTACCGGAGGTTTCTCTCTCTTAGCCATTTTACTCCTTGAGGAGCTACAGAGGCATACTGAGGAATCAGAGGAGCTAGGGGAGGTGGAGTGTTCAGATTTGCACGAACAAATTCTGTGCACCAAGTGTCCATAATGTGGAGGTAAGCCTCTCTAGCCCCTTCACCCTGACTCAGTGTCAAGGGCCCACTATCTACTGGCGGGGTCCCCTCAGCGGGAGTCGACGCATTACTCTCCACATCATCCACCGTATCTACATCAAGATCTATTTACTATATAAATAAAAACACAATTTATATCATCAGGAGTCGTCACACTATCAGTATACAGTTATGGCATGTATAGCTAGACTCGTACTCATGCTAGGTTAGTCCTAGAATCGACTAAACCATAGCTCTGATACCATTAAATGTAACACCCCACACCAAGTTCTACACCGGGATGGGGTATGAGGCGTCACCTCACTTAGCACATGCATTCTAAATTTTTCTAATCATCAAGACTTGACCAAATTTACATCTTTTTTTTAAAATTCCTTAACATAGGCCCATGAGGCCTCAAATGTCCATTGGAAACCATTCGAGACCAATTCGGGTCCTTAACCAACTTTAGGAAAATAATCCTTGAAACAGGGCACACGCACATGTCGATAGGCAACATGCCCATATGGGTCTTTAACATGGTCGTGCTGATGGCCCGTGTGGCACACACGGCCTAAGTACCTAGGGACATGCACATGTCCCATACCTGTGTAGATATATTTTTCAAATTGAACCTACAGGGGTTTTCAAACGGCCTGGCACACTTCTGTGTCCATGGCACGTGTCCCTCACACGGCCATGACACACCCGTGTCTCAGCCTGTAATTGAAAACCTTGACATTCTGTTTTTGAAGTCAGCAATCCTTAAGGGTCACACGGCCAAGGCACACGCCCGTGTGCTAGGCCGTGCCCTTCACATGGCTGAGACACACGGTTGTGTCTCTGCCCATGTGTTTACTACCATGCATACTGACTTGCAATTTTTACGTGCAGGAAACACACAGCCGGACAACACGCCCATAGGGCTGGCCATGTGTCACACACGGCCTAGACACACGTCCGTGTGTCTACCCTTGTAGACAGCATGAGGCTATCTACCAAGCCTTTTTGCCACCCTAAAACACAATCTAATGCTAAACAACATATCAAAATCTAGCTTAATATGATTTCTCAACCAAAAAATCATAGCTAAGGCTGATGTACATTTCAAATATTCAAACATGCCATCAATTTCACATTCATGAAAGACTATCTTGCATTCATTTACTAACTTTCAATATTATCCATTTTTCATGGCCTTATACAAAATGAATCAAATGCTAAGTTAAGCCAACACATTTGGCCAATTAACAATGACACAAAACTCAAAAGTCTAAGTTCCTATACGTGCCATATTCAAAATGATAAGCCTAATTATACCGAGTGCTTCAGCTGATAGTGTGATCGATGCCTCGTACATCTGTTGATCCTCGAACTAGCTATGCGGAAGTATAAGAAAATAGAAAAGAGATGGAGTAAGCATAAGCCTAACTTTACCATTCATCATCATGCTCATAGTACTAAAGTAGGCATAAGCACAACTTACTCGCCACTAACCAATACAATTCACATAGCATATATATATTGAGCTCACGTCTCATACATTTCAAATAGGTACTTGTACCACTCACAACATGGTTATACTTTTCTCGTTTAACTAAAATTGTAACTCTCATCGTTGAACCATTTGGAATTCTATCAGATATTCATTAAGCCTCAAACATAGGGTGTAATGCTGATGCCATGTCCCAGACATGGTCTTACACTAACATCTCTACACGTACCAATGCCATGGCCCAGACATGGTCTTACATTGACACATCTTGTGGCCGATGCATGTCCAAAGACATGTCTTACACTGGCGCACAAATGACCTAAATGTCATTGTATGAATATCCGATTTGTTCCTAAGGTTCATACGGGAGTTCTACTATCTCAACATTCATCATACATAATCATTTCCACAAACAAGCAATTTATGCTATATCAATTCAAACACATATAATAACAATGTAGTTGTATTATTTACATACAACTTACCTCGGATTACAAACTATAGTCGACTAGCTCGACTTAGTCCACCTTATTCGTTTTTCCCTATCTAGCCCCGGATTTTGTAATTCTTGATATAAGATGATAGAAATTCATTCATCTCATCAACAAATTACTCTAGACATTCGAGAATTCATAATTGGGCAAAATGACCGTTTTGCCTCTAAACTTTCACAGAATGACCATTTTACCCCTAGGTCCGGAAATCGATTTTTACCACATTTTCTCACTAACCAAGCCTAGCCGATTACATTTTCTACTAGAAGTAGCCCACAATTCTCATTATTTCACACATTTATCACCTATTTTACAACTTATGTAAAATGGTCCTTAGTTAGGTCTTTTCATGAAAACTACTTCACAAAAGTTGTTTATTACACTGCCATAGCTCGTTTTCTTACATAAAATTTTAGAAAACAACATGAACACACTCATGGTAAAACCCTAGACTTTCAACAATTTTGCAAAATAGTCCTCTCATTTGAAAGCTCATGTTACAAGGGTTCTAAAAGTACAAAAATCATCAAGATCACTTACTTGTAGAGAGATTAGGTGGCTGAAATTTTCAAGCTTCAAAACCCTTCTATGACTGATATTTTCTGTCAAGAAGTGTAACAACCCTAACCCTTATCCATTGCTGAACTAGGGTTAAAGGCATTACCGGACAAAATCGGAACATTAACATTCATTTCATAAGCATCGAAGTATTAAAGATCCTTCATCAATATGGAGTCCCTTATATAGGTCATCAGACCTTAAACATGTATTAGAAAGGGGTTGGGACTAAACCGAACACATACAAAATTTCTCCAAAATTTAAACATTTTTCAATCAAGTACAGGTCACACACCCATGTGAATAGGCCGTGTGCCTTACACGACATTAAACACGCTCGTGTGTCTAGGTCGTGACAAAACAGGCCATACATACTGACTTGTTCACACGGCCACAAGGCACACCCGTTTGCTTTGGCCATGGTCGAATCTGACTTGGGCCACACGGCTAGCCACATGCCCGTGTGTCTTGGCCGTGCTCGAGCCTGACTTACAATTGTAGGGTACCTTAGGGGACACACGGCCGTGCAACATAGCCGTGTGTTGCACACAGCTGAGACACACGCCAGTGCCCTTACCCGTGTGGAAAAAAAATAGGCCATTTGAATAGCCAACTTGCCACCCCAATTCGGTCAAACCTACAAGCACCAAACCAAGCATATTTGTACAACATTTTATGACCAATTCACAATCAAAACATAAGCCATTCATAACATGTCATTGCCAACCAAATTTCCATCTCAATACATCAACCAAATCATAAAAAATCAAAAATAAAATCATACCAAACATAAGTTTCAATTTCATGACCAAACCTTATCAATTATAGCTAACACATGCCAAAAGCTTACATATCTTACCATTTCTTATATTCATACACAACACACTAAATATATCATATTGCCTCATAATTCATATACCGAAACGACATCATAATCACATCCATACCAAGCCATATCACATGGCTAAATATATACAATCACAAAATATAATCTAAACACTTCTAGCCTATACATGCCATACTTTAATATATACATTTTCAAAGTACCAAAATGAGGTTTGATAGTGTGGTGATGATCCTTGACGATCCCCAAACTCACAGTAGCTTCGATATATATAAAACAATGCAAACACACACACAAAGTAAGCTTTCAAAAGCTTAGTAAGTTCGTACCAAAATCAACAACAGTATATAAAATATGAAACAACAACACATAAGTACTTATAAATTCTCTACTCATATATCAATTTCATACCAACATCATCCATATATTTACACCAATTCACTAAACTTTATATGCATAATACCATCTACCACATAGGTATTAAACTTACCTGAACATTCTCGTATTCATTCCTTTTCATTCTCACCTCTTGTTCGGACATTTTAAGACTTTTCGAAGGTTAACAATGCTTTAAACATCCGCACACTTAGTGCTTTAAAGATTAGACGAAGCTATAATAATTCCACACACTTAGTGCTTTCTCAATTAACCGAAGCTATCTCAGTATCACACAGTTAGTGCCTCCTATAGCCGAAGTTAGTTTAAATCATACACTTAGTGCCAAATACCATTGATTTATCATCGTATTCATCCAATATAAATGTATATACAATCTATGTATAAATAAAGCATCAAAACATACTTATAACATCATGTTTTACGTACGAACTTACCTCGTACTCAGAGTTGTCTACTCGGATTGTTTACTCAATATCCTTTGACTTCCCTCGGTCTAAACTGAATTCCTCTTTTCTTGATCTAAATGTATTCAAAATTAACCCTTTTATTCACTAAATCATTCAAACCAATCGATATACACACAATAAAGACATATTACAAACTAGCCCTCACAATTTCACATTTTGACGCTTTAGTCCCTAATTCAACAAAATCACAAAATACACAAAGTTTGCTTGTACACAAGCTTAGAAAAATTTTCATAGCTCTCAAACAAGTCCACACATTTCATTTATTTAACATTTTAGTCCCTCAATTTACAAATTTCACAATTTAGCCCATTTTACTCAAAATCATCAAAACTCCAAAGACAAAACATATAAACCCAACATCAAACTTTCATATTTCATCATATAACAACATAAAACTCATGAATTTATCCATGGAACATTTCAAATTCATCATCAAAATCATAAATTGAGGCATGGGCTTAGTAAAACACAAAGCAACAATCACAAAAAACGTAGAAATTATCAAAAACAAATAAAAAACGAACCTTGAATTAAACCTTGTGTGTGCCGAAACCCTAACTCTCTCTCTTTTTGGTTGATTATGAACACAAAATGACCATATTTTCATGCCTTTTGTTATTTTAATTCATTTAATAAATAATTTACTAATTTACCCTTTTAATAACCATTAGAAAATCACCTAATGGATGGTTATTAATGTCCATTAAAACTTCTAATGGTCAAATAACCATATAAGGACCTCACAATTAATAAGCCAAATCAAATAGGCACTTTTAACATATAGCAGGCAACTTTTACATTTTATGCGATTAGGTCCTTTTATCAAATTAAGCACAGAAACGATTAAATTTTCATACGAAACTTTCACACATACTAATTCACACATCATAAGCACGAAAAATAATATTTAACTATTTTTCTGACTCGGATATGTGGTCCCAAAACCACTATTCCGACTAGGGTCTAAACCAGACTGCTACAATTCTCCCCCTTAGGGATTTTCGTCCTCGAAAATCTTACCCTTAAACAGATTCAGATATTGTTGTCTCATAGCATCTTCAGGCTCCCACGTGGCCTCTTCAATACCATGTTGATGCCACATCACTTTTACTAATGAAATTTTCTTATTTCGTAGCTCTTTAACCTCGCGAGCTAATATACGGATCGGCTTTTCTTTGTAAGTCATATCAGTCTGAATTTCAGTCTCAGACGAGGAAATCACATGTGACGGATCAGATCTGTATCGTCGAAGCATCGATATGTGAAACACATCATAAATATTTTCTAACTCTGGTGGTAACAACAATTTATATGCTACCGGTCCAATACGCTTAGTAATCTTATACGGTCTAATGAACCTTGGACTCAATTTGCCTTTTCTATTGAACCGAAGCACTTTCTTCCACGGAGATACCTTTAAAAACACTTTGCCACCGATCTTAAATTCAATGTCTTTTCTTTTTAAATCTGCATATGATTTCTGACAACCAGAAGCTATTTTCAGACTATCTCAGATCACTTTCACTTTCTGTTCAGTTTCTTTTATCAAATCAATCCCATGAATCTTATTTTCGCTGAGCTCCATCCAATACAAATGTGTACGTAATATGCGACCATATAAAGCTTTGTACGGTGCCATTTTAATGCTTGACTGAAAACTATTATTATAAACGAATTCAATCAAAGGAAAATATTGTTCCCACATACCTTCAAACTCAAGAATACAACATCTCAACATATCTTTGAGTATCTGAATAATCCGCTCGGATTAACCATCCTTTTGCGGGTGAAAAGCAGTATTGAAATACAATTTAATACCCAGAGCATCTTGCAACTTCTTTCAGAATTGTGATGTGAATCTCAGATCTCTATCTGATACAATAGATAATGGCACACCGTGCAATCTCACAATATCGAAAATGTATAACTTACCCAACTTATCTAGTGAGTAATCAGATCGTACCGGAATAATGGGCTGATTTCGTCAATCAATCAACTACAACCCAGATAGCATCTTTCTTTCTCGGAGACAGGGGTAAACCCGAAACAAAATCCATTATTACTCGATCCCATTTTCACTCTGGAACCATGATCGGTTGTAACAAACCAGATGGCACTTGATGTTCAGCTTTAACTTGCTGACAAATTAAACATTTCGAAACAAATTCAGAAATATCTCTTTTCATTCTGGACCACCAGTAATACTGTTTCAGATCATTATACATTTTCGTACTACCCGGATGCATAGATAACCAACTATTGTGAGCTTCACTCAAAATCATCTGAACTAATTCTAGATTTCTTGGAACACAAATTCGATCTCAGAATCTCAGATAATCATCTTTATCAACTCTGAATTCTGAATCAGACTCTAAATCACACTGAGCTCTTTTAGATAAAATCTCATTATCAATCATCTGAGCTTCGATAATCTGCTGTAAGAACAAATGTCTTGCTTTCAATTCAGCTAAATCTGAACCATCATCAGACAGAACCAAATGAGCATTCATCACACGTAAAGCAAACAATGATTTTTGACTCAAGGCATCAACAACAACATTTGCTTTTCCCGGATGATAATCAATCACAAGTTCATAGTCTTTTAGTAGTTCTAACCATCTTAATTGTCGCAGTTTTAGATCTTTCTGAGTCATAAGATATTTTAAACACTTATGATCAGAATATACATGAAATTTCTCACTGAAAAGGTAGTGACGCAAAATCTTTACAGCAAACGCAATCGCAGCTAACTCAAGATCGTGTGTTAGATAGTTCTTTTCGTGCGGCTTCAACTGTCTCGAAGTATAAGAAATGACCTTGCCTTCTTTCATTAAAACACACCCCAGATCGATCAACGAAGCATCACTGTATATCACAAATTCTTTACCCGATTCAGGTTGTACCAATACCAGAGCTTCAATCAACAAAGTTTTCAACTGATCGAAACTGTTTTGACACTTTTCAGACCACTCAAATTTAGCATATTTTTTAAGTAGCTTTGTCAACGGAGCCACAATCATAGAAAATGTAACTCCCCGTACCCGAGACCGTTGCCGGAGTCGGACACGAGGGGTTCACAGACTAAATTCGCTTACTATCGCAGTCCATTTTAAAAATTTCCAGACAGCTGGCTAACTGTATCACTGTCACCTTAAAAATCATATCTTGAGTTTCACAACTCGAAAATCAGTTTCGTGATTTTTCCCTAAAACTAGACTCATATGTCCATCTACATATTGTTTTCTATAATTTTTGGTCGGGCCAATTAGTACAGTTTATTAGTTAAAGTCTCCCCTGTTACAGGGTGGGACTACACTGACCTTCATGCATTAAAATTTGGATATCTCCCTGTACAGGGCTTCAATACTGATGCCGTTTGTTTCTATAGAAACTAGACTCAGAGAGGAATCTATACATATATGGAATGACTCCTAATTATCTCTGGTTAATTTATAATGAATTTCCAAAGTTGGAACAGGGAATCCCGAAACTGTTCTGGCCCTGTTTCACGAAAACCTAATTATCTCTTAACATACCACTCATATGACCGTTTCGTTTCTCCATATGAAAGTGGATTCATCAAGGTTCATTTAAATAATTTATTCACTATTTAATTCCATTCCTACTATTTTTAGTGATTTTCCAAATCTACATCACTGCTGCTGTCAGCATCTGCCTTTAAGGTAGACTTTACCTATTTCATAGTTTCCATGATTCAACTAGCCCTTTTAGCATAAATAGCACAAATTATGATAATGATTAACCATTCCCATGGCCAATCCTTGTTAAGCATATCCACACCTCTCAATAACCATATCCATACCAAATGATTATAACATTATGCTCAAACATATATAAGCCATTTTCGCATGGCTATCCAAAAATTATACAAAACCAAAGGGTACATGACCAACAACAACAAAAGGGTAGTCCTATACATGCCATTTTCAGAGTTCAACCAAAAGTGTACCAAAAGGGTTTTGATAGTGTGGGCGACTTCGACTTCAATAATCCCGAGTCCGATAGCTGACGAACCAAAATCTATAAAACAGAGATTCAAAGAACGGAGTAAGCATTTAATGCTAAGTAAGTTTTAAGCAAAACAAAGTGTTCTCAATCACTATCATTGGTCATTCATTTCAACTGTTCGATGAAGTTAATCTAGAGCTTCATCTCGATCTATAATATTGTTAAACGCAACACTTGGCTGTCACATATATACTTTCGAATAATAATAACCTAGATGGTCAAATATTTCCAAAGCACATTCTTTATCGATTTTCAACTTTCAATAATCCTTTCCACTTGTTCATAATCACATCCATACTTTTAAGTATTTCAAAATGACAAGTACTAAATTACCATAGGCACATAAAGAACCAACATATTCCTTATCACATATATGTAAGCTTACAAATCATAATCCTTACCTTGTACTGGCACATCTAGCCCAACCCAACCCATACTCAGATCATAAGGCTTTTGGGCAGAATATGCACTAATACATAAGAATATTTCATCGCATACTTTATTATACAAACATACCATTACCAATTAGATCATTCCCACATTTGGAGTTATAATATTAATCACATTTACCTACCTCTTTGATACTGATAATTCACCTCGAAATCACTCCACCGATGAGTAAGTAATACGTACCTGAACATCTTGAATACATAATACTTATTTGATGGTAACTTAATGCAGATACTCAATATCAAATTCTTACTTGAATCCTAGCATTTAGCCGTCGGGTCTTTAAAGCTTGGATATAGTACGAGCACGAAGCCTACGGACATTAATCAGGATAATATTCTCGCATAAAGCCTGCGGGGTTTTAACCCGGATATAGTACTGACACAATTGCCCTTCGGGACTTATCACATTTATACACTTCCACATCCATCACATTGGCCATTCGGCCTTATCACATATATACACTTTCACATTCATCATATTGGCCATTCGGCCTTATCTCATATATGCATGTTCACATTCATCACATTGGCCATTCGGCCTTATCACACATACACATGTTCACATTCATCACATTGGCCATTCGGCCTTATCACACATACTCATGTTCACATTCATCACATTGGCCATTCGGCTTTATCTCATATATGCATGTTCACATTCATCACATTGGCCATTCGGCCTTATCACACATACACATGTTCACATTCATCACATTGGCATTCGGCCTTATCACATATATATATACACTTTCACATTCATCACATTGGCCATTCGGCCTTATCACATATATACACTTTCACATTCATCACATCGGCCATTAGGCCTTATCACATATATATACACTTTCACATTCATCACATCGGCCATTAGGCCTTATCACATATATATACACTTTCACATTCATCACATTGGCCATTAGGCCTTATCACATATATATACACTTTCACATTCATCACATTGGCCATTAGGCCTTATCACATATATATACACTTTCACACATTTATATTCACATACTTTAGGCAATAATTATCACATTCAAATAATTTGGTGACTCGGTCTAGTGGTCCCGAGACCGCTTTCCGACTAGGGTCACTTTAGGGGTGTCACAGAAAATTCTTTTACAAACCTTCTATAATAACCGGTGAATCCCAAAAAACTATAGACTTCAGAGACATTCCTCGGAGGTTTCCAATCCAGAATAGCCAAAATCTTGCTCAGATCAACTCGAATACCAGATGCTGATACAATATGATCCAGAAAACCAACTTCTCACAACCAGAATTCACATTTACTGAACTTCACATATAACTGTTTATCTCGTAGAATCTGTAGCATTAATTTCAGATGCTCGGCATGTTCGGATTCATCACGTGAATAAATCAATATGTCATCAATAAATACAACAACAAATTGATCTAGATATGGTCTGAAAATTCTATTCATCAAATCCATAAAGATAGCAGGTGCATTAGTTAATCCGAAAGGCATAACTAAGAATTCATAATGGCCATACCTCGTTCTGAAAGCAATTTTCAGAATGTCTGAGTCTTTTACTCGCAACTGATAATAGCCTGATCTTAAATCTATTTTTGAGAACACGGTAGCTCCTTTCAACTGATCAAAAAAATCATCAATTCGGGGCAGAGGATGCTTATTGTGACAGCCCAAAATTGACCCTAGTCGGGAAGTGGTTTCGGGACCGTTAAACCGAGTCACCGAAATGTTTGAATGTGATATTTATTGTCTAGAATATGTAATTATGAATGTGTGAAAATTTCAAGCTTCGATTTAGTCGATTGCATGTGAATTAAGTCAATAGGACTTATGTGAGAAAATTTTAAAATGTGATAGGTCAATGCGTAAGGACCTATTAGTGCATGTGGAAAAAAGGGGGGACTTGCATGTCAAATCCCCCCTAATAAGTAGTGGCCGGCCATGCTATGGGTGGAAACATGTTGGGAACATGTTGGCCTAGTGAGGTATGTAGGATAAAATATAATAAGAAGTATGGGGAATAAAGAAATGGAAAAAGGAAAGGATGTGTGTAATTGTTTCTTCCCCTCCCCATTGCCGTGAAAGTAAGAAAGAAAACAAAGAAAAAAAAAGTGTCCATCTTTCTTCATTTCCCCTTGGCCGAATGTTCTAAGGAAGAAAGAAAAACAAGTTGTGTTCTTTGGTTCTTCTTGGCCGAATTGAAAGGAAGAAGAAGGGAGTGAAGCAATCGGTCATCTTAGGTCACTATTAAGGTAAGGAAGTTTGTACTAGCTTTTGAAATTTTAGTTGATATTGAGTGAGTTATCAAGTGATTTTTGTAAACCATGTTGAAATTTCGATTTTGGGGGTGAGTATGGTTTTCGGCTATAAAAGATTAATAAGGGTGATGATTGTGTGTCATGCTAAACTTAGATGAATAATGGTAGTTGCTCACATCTTGATATCTATGAGTTCCTTTCTTGGTTCTACCATAGACCCCCAAAGTATATGTTTATTGGGTGTTGTTGGAGGTTTATGATAGAAGCTAATGAGTGAGAGTTTGATAGGTACCATGAGGTTAAACTTCATGAGATTGTAAGCTTGTAAGTTGGATGATGAAATTCATGCTTTGTGAAGGTAAAAGGAGTAGAAGGAGCATTCGGCCATGAAGAAAAAAAAAGAGAGCAAAGGGGGAAATTTATGATGAATTAAGTTGGAAGCTATTATAATGTACTTGTACATTCGGGTATGGGATGAAAATATATGAGATGGCTATAATTAGCCTTGTGATTCGGCTCTTGTATATATATATATATATGCACATGATGTATTGGTATGATACAAATATATATCACCCCAAAGTATATGTTTATATATGGTGGTGGTTTAGTTATGGACTAAATGATGGATGCATATTGAGTTATAATATGTAATGCATTAGTTAGTAAAATGTATGTCATTTATATGTGGTACTAAGAATATAATTTGGCCTCAAAGTAGACATGCATATTCGGCCACATGAGATGGATTGGCGTTGCATGAATTCGGTTAGAGGCAAACATATTGATGCCTATATCTTGGTTAGGACAATCGGCTAAAGGGGAGTGTGGGTTAATATGTTGAGTTGATGCATGATTTCACATGTATGTGACTTTAAAGTCTAATGTATAAATATGGGCTAAGTGCCTTATGTTCCTCTTTTCGATGCTCAAATGATTAAATCAATTTATTTGTTTAATTAAGCTCAAGAGCAAAGGGGAAATAAATCCGATAAAGGGAAGGAAAAAGTGGTAGAATAGCCATCGGAATCGTTCGACGACATCCGAGGTAAGTTCTTGAGTAAGAGAGCTTAAATTATGATGTGATTAGATCATGTTTCAAGCAAATTAAAATCATGCTCTTTGTGTGGCTATTGAGCCGAATTTGCAAGAATGATAAATGTCTTGTGTTTGAGTTTTGCTAACGAAAATGAAATACGAATGGGCCATGATTTATTGTTAAATGTGCATGGTTATTTGAATGATGTCCGGGCTAAGTCCCGAAGGCTTGTGCTAAGTGACAATATCCGGACTAAGATCCGAAGGCATTTGTGCGAGATACTAATTCCGGGCTAAGCCCGAAGGCATTTGTGCGAGATACTAATTCCGGGCTAAGCCCGAAGGCATTTGTGCGAGATACTAATTCCGGGTTAAGTCCCGAAGGCATTTGTGCGAATTACTATAACCGGGCTATGTCCCGAAGGCATTTGAACGAGGAGCTATATCCGGTTAAATTCCGAAGGTACGTGATTTGGGAATGAATGAACTTGCTGTAAAATTCCAGTTAATACTCTCGAAACATCCCAACATTGAGGTATGTTTCGTATGTGCTTGAATTTAGTTGAGCCCTTACAAATAAGTAATCGCTCAGTTGATAAACGAGCTACCGGCCTTTGGCTGAGTTGATCTTTTGTGTATGTACATAAGGGTTGATAATGTGAAGCAAGTACGATATCGTAAATTTGTGCATATGAAATTATCCGTTTAGCTATATGAATGCTATACTTTTGTTGTGCTGGAATTCATTGCTCAAAACTTACTAAGCATAAATTGCTTACTCCGTTTCATTGCTCCTCTGTTTTATAGATTTGGTTCTCCAGCTATCGGACTCGGGATCTTGAGGTCAAAGTCGCCCACACTATCAAAGCCCCCTTTTGGTACAATTTTGGTTGAACTTCGAAATGGCATGTATAGGACTACCCGTTTGTTGTGGGTCGTGGACCCTTTGGACTTGTATAATTTTGGATAGCCATGCGAAAATGGCTTATATGTGTTTGAGTATAATGTTATAATCATTCGGTGTGGACATGCTTGACAAAGGATTAGCCATAGGAATGGTTAATCACTATCATAAATTGTGCTATTTATGCAAAAAGGGCTAGTTGAATCATGGAAACCATGAAATAGGTAAAGTTTACCTTAAAGGCAGATGCTGACAGCAGCAGTGAGGTAGATTTGGAAAATCACTAAAAATAGTAGGAAGGGAATTAAATAGTGAATAAATTATGTAAACAAACCTTGATGAATCTACTTTCATAGGAAAGTAACGAAACAATCATACGGACAGTATGTTAAGAGATATTCAGGTTCTCGTGAGACAGGACCAGAACGGTTTCTGGATTCCCTGTTCCGACTTTGGAAATTCACTATAAATTAACCAGAGATAATTAGGAGTCATACCATATATTTATAGATTCCTCTATGAGTCTAGTTTCTATAGAAACAAACGGCATCAGTATTGAAGCTCTGTCCAGGGAGATATCCAGGTCGTAATGCGCAAAGGTCAGTGTAGTCGATCCCTGTAACATGGGAGACTTTGACTAATAAACTGTACTAATTGGCCCGACCAAAAATTCTAGAAAAAAATATGTAGATGGGCATATGAGTCTAGTCTCAGGGAAAAATCACGAAACTGATTTTCGAGTTGTGAAACTCAAGATATGATTTTTAAAGCGACTAGTACGCAGATTGGCAGTGTCTGGGAAATTTTTTTATAAGGGGTTTAAAGTCTGTTAACACCTCGTGTTCGATTCCGGTGTCGGTCTCGGGTTCGGGGTGTTACACTTATTCTTGATAGTCACTTTATTCGACTAACTATAATCTATATAGATTCTCATCGTAGCATCTTTCTTTTTCACAAATAGAACCGGAGCACCCCAAGGTGAAAAACTTGGTCTAACAAATCCTCTATCGGTCAACTCCTGCAACTGAGATTTTAAGTTTTTTAGTTCGGTTGGAGCCATTCTATACGGAGCTATCGAAATCAGAGTAGTACCAGGTACCAATTCAATGCCAAATTCTACTTCTCTAACCGGAGGTAATCCCGAAAGTTCTTCAAGAAACATATCAGGGAACTCACAAAAAACAGGCTCAGATTCAACTTTCTTTTCTGACATTCTCGAATCAATCACATATACCAACTAAACTTCACAACCCTTTATCACCATACTCAGAGCTTTCATCGAAGATATTACAATAGGAAATCCATTCAAATCACTAGATTCAATTCTGACTATTTCATCATTCTTGCATCTCAAATCAATAGTTTTCCGTTTGCAGTTCAGAACAGCATCATGCAAAGTTAACCAATCCATACCCAGAATTATATAAAATTCATCAAAAGGTAACAACATCAGATTAGCCAGAAAACAAGTGTCTCGAAAGATTAACAGACAATTCTTACAGACTTTATCAACCAAAACACATCTGCTTAGGGGGTTCGAAACTCTAATTACAAGTTCAGTAGACTCTACAGGCAAAGTCTTACTGTTCAGTAAGTTCATGCATATATACGAATGTGTTGATCCAAGATCTATCATAACAATCACAGAAGTATCATAAAGAGTAAATGTATCCGTAATCACATCTGGCAACGAAGCTTCCTCACGAGCTTGAATAACATAGGCTTTGGCAGATGCATGAGCCTCTGATCTAACAGCTGTATCTTTTGTCCCTCTCTGACTACCACTTACATTTCCCCTATTTCTGGAAGGTCTACCACGAGAAGCGCTGCCACTTGGCCTCGGATTCTGAACATTATCTTTTTTAGCTAAATCTGGGCAATCTTTTATAAAATGATTTCGTGAACCACAACTGTAACAAGCTCGGTTATTACTCTTTCCCCAGCACTCTCCAAAATGTCATCTTCCATATTGATCACACTCAGGTTTTTCATTCTTTGCATTACCAACACTGGCAACAGACGTAGCTGGAGCTTTAAAGCTCGATTGCGATCTAGCACGACTCTATTCGAATGTCCTACAATAGCCTTTGAATGGCTATTATCATCTCTGAATTTCTTTGCTGCAGACTGAAATGACTTGCCCGATGATCTCTTTCGTACCTCTCTAGCTTCAAAATCAGCTTTCCTTTTCTCTTTCGTGAGATCTTTAGCTTTACATGCTCATTCAACAAGCACAACAAATTCTTTGATTTCCAGAATTCTGACTAACAGACGAATAACTTTGTTTAAGCCATCCTCGAATCCTTTGCACATTATTGCTTCTGTAGATACACATTCACGAGCATATCGACTTAATCTTATGAATTCCTGTTCATATTCTGTGATAGACATGCGACCTTATTTAAGCTCAATAAACTTTTTACGTTTCTGATCAATTAATCTCTCACTGATATATTTCTTCCGAAATTTAGCTTGAAAGAAATCCCAAGTAACTTGTTCACTCGAAACCACAGATGTCAAAGTCTTCCACCAATGGTATGTCATATCTGTCAGAAGGGAAACAACACATTTTATGCATTCTTTAGGATTTAATGATAATTCGTCAAACACTCTTACCGTATTCTCTAGCTAAAACTCAGCTTTTTCAGCATCATCGCTCGTTGTAGCTCAAAACTCTTCAGCCCCATATATTCTAATCTTATCGATTGGTGGTCTACTTAACTGAACCGGATTCACTGGTCGTATAACAAGAGTTTGAGGAGAATTAACCGGGGGTGGAGGTTATTATACAACCAGATTGGTTCTAATATATTGGGTGAATCAATCTTTCATCATCTGATAGACGGCTTGTCTAGCCTCACCATCACGACTACTCGTAGCCGTTCGAGAATCAAATGGTGCCATCCCTTGCGTGGGATCAGGGACATTGCTTTCAACATCGTCCTTTACAGCTCTTTTAGGATCTATTTGCTATATAAAAGCACATTCAATGTCAAGATTCCTCACACTATCGCAGCTCAAAAATATGTCATGTATAGCTAAACTCACATACGCTATGGCAGTCCTAGAACTAACTAAACCATAGCTTTGATACCAATAAAATGTAACACCCCTAACCCATATCCGTTGCCGAACTAGGGTTAAAGGCATTATCGGACAAAATCAGAACATTAACATTCATTTCATAAGCATCGAAGCATTAAAGATCAATCATCAATATAGAGTCCCTTATATAGGTCATCGAGACCTTAAACATGTATTAGAAAGGGGTCGGGACTAAACCGAACACATGCAAAATTTCTCCAAAATTTAAACCTTTTTCAAACAAGTACAGGTCACACACACATGTGAACAGGCCGTGTGCCTTACACGACATTAGACATGGCCATGTGTCTAGGCTGTGACAAAATAGGGCAGACATACTGACTTGCTCACACGGCCATAAGACACACTCGTGTGCTTTGGCCGTGGTCAAATTTGACTTGGGCCACACGGCTAGCCACACGCCCGTATGCCTTGGTCGTGCTCGAGCTTGACTTATAATTGTAGGGTACCTCAGGGAACACACGGCCGTGCAACATAGCCATGTAACACCCCTATCCCGTAACCGTCGCCGGAATAGGTAAGGGGCATTACCGGACTTGTAACTCATGTCAGAACAGTAAAATTTTAAACTTTTTCTTGAAATAAAGATCATTCATTTAAATAAGTACTAAGCACAGCCAGGGATAAAATTTAAACTTCACTAAGTAAACATTCAAAAGATGCCATTTTCGCATGGCTTATATACATTAACCAAAAATATTCTTCCGCCACTAGTCTATTCTATACATGCCATAAGATAATCCAAAACGTAGCAGTACCAAACAATGGATAGTGATAGTGTGACTAGTTGCTGACGATCCCCGAGCCTGTAGCTTTGCAATGAGATCTATAAAACAGAGGAAACAGAGTAAACGGAGTAAGCATTACAATGCTTAGTAAGTTTTAAGCAGTGTCAACAGATAACAATCAAATTATAACATAGTTGTTCGTATTTTTATTTCACTCTTCCTTCGGGCATACCATCCCTTTACCGAATATGCAGATCTCTTCATATACAATAGGCAGATAAACTTTCACATAAAAGTGAGCTCATGTGACATAGATATATCGTATGATTTCACATAACCTCTCACACTGATCTGATGTCACATAATCAGGAATAGTCTCATAGATTGCTCTCGTATGCATCACATAACTACCTTATGATTTAGTGCAAATCAAGCTCACATATAAACTTGGAGTACATACCTGTTTAACCTTTCGCATTGAATATATTTATAAGCAATTCTTATTACGAAGTCTTACCCGGACATAATCTCCACACGAAGTTATCGGGTCTTACCCGGACAAAATCCCCACACGTAGTCATCGGGTCTTTAGAGCTCGGATATAGTACGAGCACGAAGCTTACGGACATTAATCAGTGATAATATTCTCGCATAAAGCCTGCGGGGTTTTAACCCGGATATAGTAATGACACAAATGCCCTTCGGGACTTATGACATTTATACACTTTCACATCCATCACGTTGGCCACTCGACCCTGTCACATATATACACTTTCACATTCATCACATCGGCCATTAGGCCTTATCACATATATACACTTTCACATTCATCACATCGGCCATTAGGCCTTATCACATATATACACTTTCACATTCATCACATCGGCTATTAGGTCTTATCACATATATATACTTTCACATTCATCACATCGGCTATTAGGCCTTATCACATATATATACTTTCATATTCATCACATCGGCCATTAGGTCTTATCACATATATACACTTTCACATTCATCACATCGGCCATTAGGCCTTATCACATATATACACTTTCACATTCATCACATCGGCCATTAGGCCTTATCACATATATATACACTTTCACATTCATCACATCGGCCATTAGGCCTTATCACATATATATACATGTTCACATCCATCACATAGAATCCTAAATCAAAATATAGATTTTCATGTATTCACATCACAATTATCCAATATACTTCACATATCACATATACTTTCACGTATACACACTGTCTTGGCTGAATCTACATCTATCATTTTCCAATATCACAATTTAGAATTCACGTATGGGTTTAATCAATAGCTTATGAGCAACTAAAACAAGTTTATCAAGGTTTACAACACAATCTCAAATTCAGCACAAGCTGTTTTTCCTGAGCAATAGTCACTAAATTATTTATAACTGGAGCTACAAAACTCCAAATCACTTTCCGTTAATTTTTCCTGAATATAGACTCGTATATCTTCCATCCATAAAATTTCCAGAATTTTAGGTTTGGCCAATCAATACCAGATTTTTCTTAAAGTTTCCCCTGTTTCACTGTTTGACTAATCTGCCACTCTTCACTACGAATCAAATTTCTCATTTTACAGAATTCAAAATGTGTTATATTTGATTTCATTTGAAACTAGACTCATTAAGGAGTCTAAGCATATAAATTTTATCTTATAACCATTTTTTGTACAATTTATAATGATTTTCTAAAAACAGAACAGAGGATTACAGTGTCATTCTGCGCTGTCTCACACAACTTTAAATATCTCATTATCGGAAATTCCTTTGCTTACACGGTTTCTTTTATAAGAAACTAGACTCATTAAGCTTTAATTTCATGTCTCATTAAGCCTCTAATTCAAATCCATAAATTTATGGTGATTTTCTAAAGTCACGTTACTGCTGCTGTCCTAAGCAGACTATTTCAAATTACCCTTAAATTCCCAAGCTCAAACACTTAAGAACTTACCATTTGAGCTTAGAACATATCATGGCCACATCATATCTTATTAAATCAACTCATCATGTCCTATTATAATTGAATTTACTCAACGTTTAATCACTTAAAACTTACCTCGGATGTTGTCGAACGATTCCGATGGCTATTCGACCACTTTTTCCTTCCCTTTATCGGATTTAGTTCCCCTTTGCTCTTGAGCTTAATTTAACAAATAAATTGATTTAATCATTTGAGCATCGAAAAGAGGAACTCAAGATACTTAGCCCATATATATATACATTAGACATTTAAGTCACATACATATGAAATCATGAATCAACTCAACATATTAACCCACACTTCCTTTTAGCCGATTGTCTAAGCCAAGATAAAAGCATCAATATGCTTGCCTCTAACCGAATACATGCAACACCAATCTTCTTCCTATGGCCGAATATGCATGTCTATGTTGAGGCCGATTATATGCTTAATACTTCCTACAAGTATGGTTACTTGTATTGATTATATATCATCTTGTTTCAAGTTTAAAACTCGGCTAATACGCATATATACACTAGTAATCAAATACTAACATTTTGCACTTCACCTTACTACCATTTCACATCTATTTTCTACCATGGCCGAATGCATCAAGACACCATACCATTCAATTTTGGTCATGGGTTACACAAAGAACTTAATGTCTAACTCAAAAATGCCAAAAAGAAAATCCAAGAGTCATCAATCACCATCACATGTATCATTACAAAGCTTTACACTTAGCATGCAAATGACATCAACACAAATCCACCTTAGCCGAAACTTAACTCATCTTCATGCCTCATCACCACAACATCAAACATCAACCAAGAAGACAACACCCATGGCCGAATATCATCTCCATCTCATAGCAAAGATTTAAACCATGGGCTAGGTAGAACTCAAACTAACAACTAAAAACATGCATGAATCTCAAGGACAACATCAAACATACCTTAGTCTAGCAAACCACCATAGCCGATTTTCTCAAGCTCTTCCTTTTCCTTTCTTTCCTCTATTCGGCCAAAGATGTTCAAGAATGAACACTTTTTTTTTTGTTTTCTTTCTTCAATTCACGGCAATGGGGGGGGGGGAAACATGGATGAGACAATTTTTTTCATCATCATTTACCTTTCCATTATTATTTTATTACCCATACTCCTTATTTTATTTTATTGTTTCCTCCCATGATGCACCAACACAACATGTCTATGACATGTTTTGCCCATCACCCTTTGTCCATCCTAATGTCATGGCCGGCCACTACATATTAGGGGGGGAAAATTGACATGCAAGTCCTCCCTTTTGATTACATGCACTATTAGGTCCTTGTAGATTAGCCTATCACATTTCAAAAATGTCACCCATAAGTCCTTTTGACTAAATTCACGTGCAATTTACTAAATCGAAGCCTAAAACTTTCACACCTTCATAATCACATATTTTAGACAATAAATATCACATTCAAATAATTTGGTGACTCGGTTTAGCAGTCCTGAAACCGCTTTCTGACTAGGGTCACTTTAGGGGTGTCACAACTCTTCCCCCCTTTAGGGATTTTCGTCCCCGAAAATTTCTACCGATGCATAGTTTAGGATAACGTCCTCTTATTGAATTATATTCATATAAACATTAGCTCATCGATAGCAATTGTAATTCATTATTGATTTCATAAGCAATAATCACTTAATTTAATTCACAAATGCATTTCAAACACATATTAAGCACATATTAACATGTATAATTCACATCATCAACCCACATATTTGTAACCCACATTTTCATTCATGTATAAGCTGTAACCTAACCGAAAGTACACATATACTCAAACATCCCAATAAATATCCTTTATAACTTTATCACATCTCAATATTCAACTTAACTCATTTCCAAAAGAAAAGTCAACTTCCACGTACCTGAACATTTAGTTCATTTAGCACATTCAATCATAGTTAACGTTACCCGTATACAGTCGAATAGGCATAAAGCCTAATGTAATACACTGGCATGAGATTTATTCTAGCGCATAACTCGTATATCCAAAATTATCAACATTCATCAAAAATTCTTTCAAACTTTCGAATGTCGAAACTTAATCAAAATAATTTCTTGAACAAGATTAACAAAATAGTGTCCATTCAGCAATAGCACATATAACTTCATATACCGAGAATCTCATAGACTAAATCCATAACACATTTTCAACTAAGCACTTAAGTGCACATAAATCCATTACTTAACAACATATCCACCACTTTTTTTTTTACGTATTCACTTATTTAGTATACATAACATAATATAATATGAACTCACAATTTTTTTTACTTTCATTTGATTTTCACATACCTTCCGTACATACCTGTATCACTTATTCTGATCTTACTTTATTTATCATCTTAAATATACCCGTTGAATCATTCGAAATAATTACGGATACTCATTAAGCACATATAGCTCTTACAATGCCATGTCCTAGATATGGTCTTACATATGCTCATATATCGAGCCGATGCCATGTCCCAGACATGGTCTTACACACTATCTCAAATCAATGCCTTCGTCCCAAACGAGGTCTTACATGAATTCCACTTCACACACTTAGTGTCCACTGACCAATCTCGCACTCATAGTGCTCGGTTAAAGGAATTCGCACACACACAGTGCCTCTAATCATTCACACACATAGTGCTCTTATTCATTCGTTAATACACATTGATATGACTTAACCAAGTCTATAAACATCATGTATGTACACTTTTAAACATATCATCTCATTTAAATTTGAATTCGTATAGTAATGAGCACTTAAACTTTGCTCAAATTACCGGCACGAAGGCTACTAGGCACGAAGGCCCGAATACACGTCACCAGCATGATTACTCTTCGGGGTTTAGCACGGATATATCACTAGCACGAATGCTCTTCGGAACTTAGCCCGGATACATCACTAGCACGAATGCTCCTCGGGACTTAGCCCGGATATATCACTAGCACGAATGCTCCTCGGGACTTAGCCCGGATATATCACTAGCACGAATGCTCCTCGGGACTTAGCCCGGATATATCACTAGCACGAATGCTCTTCGGGACTTAGCCCGGATATATCACTCTCAATTCTCATGTACATATACACATATAGCAATACACATTAGTATATCATTCACATTACTTGAATACAAACACAACATGCTTATCGACCATTCAACTTCCAGTTCCATAGCCACATACAAAAATCACATTTATAGTCATAACACTCTTTCAAAATTGCATTACTTATACCCTTATAATTCAATCCAAATCGAAATTCAAATACGAGTACATGATACGTACCTGATCAACTTAATAATTTAGGCATATCTAAGTGAAGTTATATCGCAAATTCTCATAGTCAGAAGCATGCTACAGCTCGATCGGGATCAAGATTCATTACAATACAGCAAACACATTTTAATAGCCAAAAATCATCACACTATCATTTTATCACTTTATGGCATGTATAAATAGACTCACGCGTGCTACGTTAGTCCTAGAATCGACTAAACCGTAGCTCTGATACCAATAAAATGTAACACCCCTATCCCGTAACTGTCGCCGGAATAGGTAAGGGGCATTACCGGACTTGTAACTCATGTCAGAACAGTAAAATTTTAAACTTTTTCTTGAAATAAAGATCATTCATTTAAATAAGTACTAAGCACAGCCAGGGATAAAATTTAAACTTCACTAAGTAAACATTCAAAAGATGCCATTTTCGCATGGCTTATATACATTAACCAAAAATATTCTTCCGCCACTAGTCTATTCTATACATGCCATAAGATAATCCAAAACGTAGCAGTACCAAACAATGGATAGTGATAGTGTGACTAGTTGCTGACGATCCCCGAGCCTGTAGCTTCGCAATGAGATCTATAAAACATAGGAAACAGAGTAAACGGAGTAAGCATTACAATGCTTAGTAAGTTTTAAGCAGTGTCAACAGATAACAATCAAATTATAACATAGTTGTTCGTATTTTTATTTCACTCTTCCTTCGGGCATACCATCCCTTTACCGAATATGCACATCTCTTCATATACAATAGGCAGATAAACTTTCACATAAAAGTGAGCTCATGTGACATAGATATATCGTATGATTTCACATAACCTCTCACACTGATCCGATGTCACATAATCATAGGAATAGTCTCATAGATTGCTCTCGTATGCATCACATAACTACCTTATGATTTAGTGCAAATCAAGCTCACATATAAACTTGGAGTACATACCTGTTTAACCTTTCGCATTGAATATATTTATAAGCAATTCTTATTACGAAGTCTTACCCGGACATAATCTCCACGCGAAGTTATCGGGTCTTACCCGGACAAAATCCCCACACGTAGTCATCGGGTCTTTAGAGCTCGGATATAGTACGAGCACGAAGCTTACGGACATTAATCAGTGATAATATTCTCGCATAAAGCCTGCGGGGTTTTAACCCGGATATAGTACTGACACAAATGCCCTTCGAGACTTATCACATTTATACACTTTCACATCCATCACGTTGGCCACTCGGCCCTGTCACATATATACACTTTCACATTCATCACATCGGCCATTAGGCCTTATCACATATATACACTTTCACATTCATCACATCGGCTATTAGGTCTTATCACATATATATACTTTCACATTCATCACATCGGCTATTAGGCCTTATCACATATATATACTTTCACATTGATCACATCGGCCATTAGGCCTTATCACATATATACACTTTCACATTCATCACATTGGCCATTAGGCCTTATCACATATATACACTTTCACATTCATCACATCGGCCATTAGGCCTTATCACATATATATACACTTTCACATTCATCACATCGACCATTAGGCCTTATCACATATATATACATGTTCACATCCATCACATAGAATCCTAAATCAAAATATAGATTTTCATGTATTCACATCACAATTATCCAATATACTTCACATATCACATATACTTTCACGTATACACACTGTCTTGGCTGAATCTACATCTATCATTTTCCAATATCACAATTTAGAATTCACGTATGGGTTTAATCAATAGCTTATGAGCAACTAAAACAAGTTTATCAAGGTTTACAACACAATCTCAAATTCAGCACAAGCTGTTTTTCCTGAGCAATAGTCACTAAATTATTTATAACTGGAGCTACAAAACTCCAAATCACTTTCCGTTAATTTCTCCTGAATATAGACTCGTATATCTTCCATCCATAAAATTTCCAGAATTTTAGGTTTGGCCAATCAATACCAGATTTTTCTTAAAGTTTCCCCTGTTTCACTGTTTGACTAATCTGACCACTCTTCACTACGAATCAAATTTCTCATTTTACAGAATTCAAAATGTGTTGTATTTGATTTCATTTGAAACTAGACTCATTAAGGAGTCTAAGCATATAAATTTTATCTTATAACCATTTTTGTACAATTTATAATGATTTTCTAAAAACAGAACAGAGGATTACAGTGTCATTCTGCGCTGTCTCACACAACTTTAAATATCTCATTATCGGAAATTCCTTTGCTTACACAGTTTCTTTTATAAGAAACTAGACTCATTAAGCTTTAATTTCATGTCTCATTCAGCCTCTAATTCAAATCCATAATTTTATGGTGATTTTCTAAAGTCACGTTACTGCTGCTGTCCTAAGCAGACTATTTCAAATTACCCTTAAATTCCCAAGCTCAAACACTTAAGAACTTACCATTTGAGCTTAGAACATATCATGGCCACATCATATCTTATTAAATCAACTCATCATGTCCTATTATAATTGAATTTACTCAACGTTTAATCACTTAAAACTTACCTCGGATGTTGTCGAACGATTCCGATGGCTATTCGACCACTTTTTCCTTCCCTTTATCGGATTTAGTTCCCCTTTGCTCTTGAGCTTAATTTAACAAATAAATTGATTTAATCATTTGAGCATCGAAAAGAGGAACTCAAGATACTTAGCCCATATATATATATACATTAGACATTTAAGTCACATACATATGAAATCATGAATCAACTCAACATATTAACCCACACTTCCTTTTAGCCGATTGTCTAAGCCAAGATAAAAGCATCAATATGCTTGCCTCTAACCGAATACATGCAACACCAATCTTCTTCCTATGGCCGAATATGCATGTCTATGTTGAGGCCGATTATATGCTTAATACTTCCTACAAGTATGGTTACTTGTATTGATTATATATCATCTTGTTTCAAGTTCAAAACTCGGCTAATACGCATATATACACTAGTAATCAAATACTAACATTTTGCACTTCACCTTACTACCATTTCACATCTATTTTCTACCATGGCCGAATGCATCAAGACACCATACCATTCAATTTTGGTCATGGGTTACACAAAGAACTTAATGTCTAACTCAAAAATGCCAAAAAGAAAATCCAAGAGTCATCAATCACCATCACATGTATCATTAAAAAGCTTTACACTTAGCATGCAAATGACATCAACACAAATCCACCTTAGCCGAAACTTAACTCATCTTCATGCCTCATCACCACAACATCAAACATCAACCAAGAAGACAACACCCATGGCCGAATATCATCTCCATCTCATAGCAAAGATTTAAACCATGGGCTAGGTAGAACTCAAACTAACAACTAAAAACATGCATGAATCTCAAGGACAACATCAAACATACCTTAGTCTAGCAAACCACCATAGTCGATTTTCTCAAGCTCTTCCCCTTCCTTTCTTTCCTCTATTCGGCCAAAGATGTTCAAGAATGAACACTTTTTTTTTGTTTTCTTTCTTCAATTCACGGCAATGGGGGGGGAACATGGATGAGACAATTTTTTTCATCATCATTTACCTTTCCATTATTATTTTATTACCCATACTCCTTATTTTGTTTTATTGTTTCCTCCCATGATGCACCAACACAACATGTCTATGACATGTTTTGCCTATCACCCTTTGTCCATCCTAATGTCATGGCCGGCCACTACATATTAGGGGGGGAAATTGACATACAAGTCCTCCCTTTTGATTACATGCACTATTAGGTCCTTGTAGATTAGCCTATCACATTTCAAAAATGTCACCCATAAGTCCTTTTGACTAAATTCACGTGCAATTTACTAAATCGAAGCCTAAAACTTTCACACCTTCATAATCACATATTTTAGACAATAAATATCACATTCAAATAATTTGGTGACTCGGTTTAGCGGTCCTGAAACTGCTTTCCGACTAGGGTCACTTTAGGGGTGTCACAAGCCGTGTGTTGCACACAGCTGAGACACACTCTCGTGTCCCTGCCCATGTGGAAAAAAATAGATATTTGAATAGCCAACTTGCCACCCCAATTGGGTCAAACCTACAAGCACCAAACCAAGCATATTTGTACAACATTTTATGACCAATTCACAACCAAAACATAAGCCATTCATAACATGTCATTGCCAACCAAATTTCTGTCTCAATACATCAACCAAATCATAACAAATCTAAAATAAAATCATACCAAACATAAGTTTCAATTTCATGACCAAACCTGATCAATTATAACTAACACATGCGAAAAGCTTACATATCTTACCATTTCTTATATTCATACACAGCACACTAAATATACCATATTGCCTCATAATTCATATACCGAAACGATATCATAATCACATCCATACCAAGCCATATCACATGGCTAAATATATACAATCACAAAATATAATCTAAACACTTCTAGCCTATACATGCCATACTTTAATATATACATTTTCAAAGTACCAAAATGAGGTTCGATAGTGTGGTGATGATCCTTGACGATCCCCGAACTCACAGTAGCTTCAATATATATAAAATAATGCAAAACACACACACAAAGTAAGCTTTCAAAAGCTTAGTAAGTTCGTACCAAAATCAACAATAGTATATAAAATATGAAACAACAACACATAAGTACTTATAAATTCTCTACTCGTCTATCAATTTCATACCAACATCATCCATATATTTATACCAATTCACTAAACTTTATATGCATAATACCATCTACCATATAGGTATTAAACTTACCTGAACATTCCCAAATTCATTCATTTTCATTCTCACGTCTTGTTCGAATATTTTAAGACTTTCTGAAGATTACCAATGCTTTAAACATCCGCACACTTAGTGCTTTCTCAATTAACCGAAGCTATCTCGGTATCGCACACTTAGTGCCTTATATAGCCGAAGCTAATTTAAATTACACACTTAGTGTCAAATACCATTGGTTTATCATCGTATTCATCCAAACTAACGTATATACAATCTATGTATAAAAAAAGCATCAAAACATACTTATAACATCATGTTTTACATACGAACTTACCTCGTACTTGGAGTTGTCGACTCGGATTGTTTACTCAATAACCTTCGACTTCCCTCGATCTAAATCTAAATTCCTCTTTTCTTGATCTATATGTATTCAAAATTAACCCTTTTGTTCACTAAATCATTCAAACCAACCCATATACACATAATTAAGACATATTGCAAACTAGCCCTCACATTTTGACACTTTGGTCCCTAATTCACAAAATCAAAAAATTTACAAATTTTGCTTGTACACAAGCTTAGCCGAATTTTCATAGCTCTCATACAAGTCCACACATTTCATTTATTTCACATTTTAGTCCCTCAATTTACAGATTTCACAATTTAGCCCATTTTACTCAAAATCATCAAAAATCTGAAGATGAAACATATAAACCCAACATCAAACTTTCATATTTCATCATATAACAACATAAAACTCATGAATTTATCCATGGCACATTTCAAATTCATCATCAAAATCAGAAATTGAGGCATGGGCTTTGTAAAACACAAAGCAACGATCACAAAAACGTAGAAATTATCGAAAACGAATCAAAAATAAACCTTGAATTATGTCTTGTGTGTACTGAAACCCTAACTCTCTTTTTATTTTCTTTTACTATGATTTTCGGTTGATTATGAACACAAAATGACCATATTTTCATGCCTTTGTTTTATTTTGATTCATTTAATAAATAATTTACTAATTTACCCTTTTAATAACTATTATAAAATCACCTAATGGATGGTTATTAATGTTTATTGAAACTTCTAATGGTCAAATAACCACATAAGGACCTCATAATTAATAAGCCAAATCAAATAGACACTTTTAACATATAGCAAGCAACTTTTACATTTTATGCTATTGGTCCTTTTATCAAATTAAGCACACAAATGATTAACTTTTCATACGAAACTTTCACACATACTAATTCACACATCATAAGCACGAAAAATAATATTTAACTATTTTTTTGACTCGAATATGTGGTCTCGAAACCACTATTCTGACTAGGGTCTAAACCGGACTGTTACAAGAAGAAGATGGGAAAGGGATGATATCAGCCTATGTTTATTTTTTTTTGTCAAATAAACCACCAACTGCACCGAACATTTGACTAAGTTAAAATCATAGTCTCATGGCCGGCTAAGCACTATTTTAAGGCCTAATTTCTCTTTAAAGACTCTCAATTTATGATACATGGAAATTTAACTCCCTTAGCTATCAAATTAAGACTTTTGTGCTTTATACGACTTAGTCCTTTTTTCGCAATTAAGCTCTCAAATGCTAAAATTAATTCACTAAAATTTTCATGGACTATAATAAACATGTTATAAGCCTAAAATAATAATAAAATACTTTCTTTGACTTCGAATTAGTGGTCCTGAAACCAATGTTTCGACAAGGTCCAAAATTGGGTTGTCACAAGTATATCAGTCAAAGGTTTTGTAACACCCCTAACCCGTTACCGATATCGGATTAGGGCTACGAGGCATTACCAAACAGATAGAACATTTCAAACCAATTTAGAATTATAGATATTATTGAACATCATTACATAAGCAATCGTCTCTTAAGATGGTCTACGAGACCTAAAACATACGTTTAAGGAAAGGTTGGAACTAAACCGAGCCTATTCAGGATTTTCAGAACTTAACCAAATCTTCCAAAACTGTTAAAGTCACACGCTCGTGTGACTAGGCCATGTGGCACACACGGGCATTAGACACACCCATGTGAACTAGCCGTGCCAAAAATAGGTCCAATACTGACTTTTTCACACGGCCAATAGACACGGCCATGTTCCATGACCGTGTGGTACTTAGCTAGCTACTGACTTAAGCCCACGGCCATAAGGCACGCTTGTGTCACCTAACCATGTGGCACAATATAGGCTTGGTTTAAGCCAATTTGCAACTTCTCTAAGGGCCAATCCTTCAAGCAATAATAGACAACATTCATACCAAAATTTTCAACCAATTCCATGCTCAAAACAAGTTTAAAGATGACCAAAACATATTAGAACATAACACATTATAAACATACACCAAAACTATGCACAAACTTATCATTTATTAGCCAATTCACATGGCATAACATATATACATATCAAGCTTACTTACTTAAACATTCTAGCCTATACATGCCATACTAAAAAAAAATATTTACACTTTCAAAAGTACCAAAATGATTTTGATAGTGTGGTGACGATCCTCGACTATCTCGAGCCTTCAGTAGCTATGATAACTGTAAAACAGATAGAAATCACACAGAGTAAGCTACAAAGAGCTTAGTAAGTCAAATACAGCTAGTCCATCTATTAAAACATATAAGTAAAATCAATAGTAAGAATTCAGAGTTATTTTAGGAACTAATTCATGGTTTCGTACATACTTCACAAAACTGAGTCTTTCATATTCAGAGACTTAGTACAATACATACGTACCTATATAGATTACATTTCACAATACATTCATTCCCATATCTCGTACTCAATCCTCAGATGGTTTAGAAATGACATAGAAAATCATAAAAAGGTACAATGCTGATGTCTCGGACGTGGTCTTACATGTAATTCAATGTCGATGCCTCTGTCCCAGACAAGGTCTTACACGAAATCAGATATGATGCCGATGTCCCAAACATGGTCTTATACGTAAATCTCAATCGAGGCCTGTGTCCCAGAAACAGTCTTACACAATATCTCAGATAGATGTCAACTTTCCTTTCGAAGTATACAGAGCTTTTCGGATACTAACATATTATTATACTTAATTCCAAAGATATTCATCTAGCACTCAAGGCCATCCAATACAGATTACAGTTTATATGTGCAAAATTTATTCAAATTAACACATAATTTTAATTTGACTTACCTTGGACGGATTTCAGACGAAACGAGTCGACTATTCGACTAATTTGGACTTCCCCCTATCTAAGTCCGATTTTCTTTGTTCTTGATCTAATACAATATAAATTTCAACCATTCAATCATCTATTACATTCAATTTAATCCATATACATATATTTAGGGAACTTTTCATTTTAGCCCTTACAATTTCACACTTTGACAATTTAGTCCATTTTTCACAAAATCACAAATATGCAAAATTCACCAAGACTATAGCTTGGCTGAATATACATGGCTTCTATACAAGCCCAAATAACATATTTAATTCATAATTTAGTCCTTTAAACCCTATTTTCACAAATTAGCTCAAATAGCTCTATTTCATAAAAATTCAAAGACAAAACTTATAACTCATCTACCAAGCCTTCATAATTCATCCAAAAACATCACAAAACTCATGATATCAACAATGGAATTTCATGAAATCCTTAACAGAAATAGAAATTTAGACATGGGCTTTGAAGAACATGAAGCAACGATCATAGAAACGTAGAAATTATCAAAAATCGATAAAAAATACATACCTAATTGATGCTTGGAAATGCCAAAACCCTAAGGCTCTTTTTCTTTTTATTTTGATTGGTATGTTCGGCAATAACACATGGGAAATGGCTAATTTCATACATTTTGTTTACTTTAATTAACATAAAATACTAAATACCAATTTTGCCCTATTTATTAAGCCATTAATAAATCATTATAATAAGGCCATAATAGTCCACTCATGTTTCCAATGGTTTAATAACAACTTAAGGACCTTTACTATAGAAAGCCAAGCCAAATAGGCACTTTAACAATTAGCATGCAACTTTTGCGTTTTACGCGATTATTTCCTTATTCATAATTAAGCACAGAAACAGACAAATTAAATCACAAAAATTTCGCTAATATAAATTCACATATCAAAAACACAAAAAATAATATTAAAATATTTTTTGAACTCGGATTTGTGGTCCTGAAACCACTATTCTAACTAAGGTCTAAACCAGACAATTACAATTTTCCCCCCTTAGGGATTTTCGTCCCCAAAAATCTTACCGTTAAACAAATTCGAATATTGCTATTTCATTACATCTTCAGGCTCCCATGTAGCCTCTTTTACTCCGTGTCTATGCCACAGCACTTTGACTAACAAAATTCTCTTATTACGTAATTCTTTGATCTCATGAGACAGAATACGAATCGACTTTTCTTCATAATTCATATCAGAATGGATTTCAATATCAAACGGAGAAATTACATGCGAAGGATCAGATCTATATCGTCGAAGCATCGATACGTGAAACACATTATGTATCTTTTCCAACTCAGATGGTAGTCTCAATCTATAAGCAAACGGCCCAACTCGCTCGGTGATTTCATATGGTCCAATGAACCTCGGACTCAACTTCTGCTTTTTACCAAATCGAAATAGTTTCTTCCATAGAGATACTTTCAGAAACACTTTATCACTGATCTCAAATTCAATATCTTTTCATTTTAAATCTGCATACGATTTCTGACGATCAGAGGCAGCCTTCAGACTATCTCGTATTATTTTCACTTTCTGTTCTGTTTCTTTTATCAGGTTAATACCGTAAATCTTATTCTCACTAAGTTCAGACCAGTATAATGGAGTTGTACACTTTCTACCATATAAGGCTTCGTACGATGCCATTTTGATGCTCGATTGAAAGCTATTATTATAAGCGAATTCAATCAAAGGTAGATATTGTTCCCACGCACCTTCAAACTCAAGAATGAAACATCGCAACATATCCTCAAGTATCTGAATAATCTATTTTGATTGACCATCTGTTTACGGATGAAAAGCGGTGCTAAAATGCAATTTAGTACCCAGAGCATCTTGCAATTTCTTCCAAAATTGCGACGTAAATCTCGGGTCTCTATCTGACACTATCGACAATGGCACACCATTCAATCTCATAATATTAGAAATATACAACTCAACTAGCTTATCGAGTGAGAAATTAGATCGTACTGGAATAAAATGAGCTGACTTTGTCAATCTATCAACTACAACCCAGATTGCATCTTTCTTTCTCAGAAACAGAGGTAAACCCGAAACAAAATTCATGGTCACTCGATCCCATTTCCACTCTAGAATGATAATCGGTTGTAATAACCCAGATGGCACCTGATGCTCAGCTTTAACTTGCTGACAGATTAGACATCTTGAAACAAAGTCAAAAATATCTCTTTTCATTCCCGGCCACCAGTATAGTTGTTTCAAATCGTTATATATTTTCGTACTTCCCGAATGTACAGAAAATCTACTACTGTGAGCCTCACTCAAAATCATCTGAATTAACTCTGAATTTCTCAGAACACAAAGTCTATTTCTGAATCTCAAACAGCCATCAACATCAACCCAAAATTCAGAATTACACAAAGTTCGTTTTGCTATCAATTCATTATCATACTTCTGAGCCTCGCAGATCTGTTGTATAAACTATGGTTTTGCTTTCAGTTTAGCACAAACCAAGGTATCATCAGACAGTGCTAAATGAGTGTTCATAGCATGCAATACAGACAACTATTTCCTACTCAAAGCATCAGCAACAACATTAGCTTTGTCCGAATGATAATCAATCACAAGTTTGTAGTCTTTTAGCAGTTCAAACCATCTTCTCTTTCGTAAATTCAAATATTTTTGCATCATTAAATACTTCAGACTTTTATGATTAGAAAACACATGACATTTCTCGCCAAACAGATAGTAATGCCAGATCTTCAACGCAAACACAATGGCAGCTAACTCAAGGTCGTGTGTCGGATAGTTCTTCTCATGCGGCTTTAATTGTCTCAAAGCATAAGCAACAACTTTTCCTTCATGCATTAAAACACAACCGAGTCCATTCAACAAAGCATCGCTGTAAACAACGAATTCTTTAACTGAATCAGGTTGTACCAACACTGGAGCTTCAGTTAACAGAGCTTTTAATCGATCAAAACTTTTCTGGCATTTCTCAGACCATTCAAACTTCAAGTCTTTCTGAAGCAATTTTGTCAACGGAGTTGCTATCACAAATAAATCTTTTACAAATTGTCTGTAGTAACCGGAAAGTCCTAGAAAACTACGGACTTCAGATACATTCCTCGGAGGCTTCCAATCCAGAATAGCTAAAATTTTGCTTGGATCAACTCGGATACCAGATGCTGATACAATATGACCCAAGAGATCAACTTCCAGCAACCAAAATTCACATTTACTGAATTTCCATACAATTATTTATCTCGCAGAATTTGTATGACTACTCTCAGATACTCGGCATGTTCAGATTCATCACGTGAATAAATCAATATATCATCAATGAATACAACAACAAATTGATATAGATATGATCTGAAAATTCTTTACAGAATCCTTATTTCTGTTTTTTCCAATTCAATTTTCTTAGGACTTAAAATTATTCCATGTTTTATGAATTCTTGAGAAATAATATTTAAATTTTTTCTATGTTTTTCTAGTGTGTCTGAAAATATTAAAATATCGTCTATATAACCTACACAAAATTTTTTATATTTATTAAATATAGAATCCATCCATCTTTGGAATATCTGAGGTGCATTACAAAACCCAAATGGCATTACTCTCTATTGATAATGACCATTAGGTGCACTAAAGGCTGTTAAAGGCTTAGATTCTTCTGTAAGCATTATTTGCCAAAATCCTGATTTACAATCAAATTTACTAAAATATTTTGCTTGTATAGCTTGATTAATTAAAACATCTTTTCTTGGAATAAAATATCCATAAAAAATAATACACCAAAAGGCATAACTAAAAATTCATAATGCTCGTACCTCGTTCTGAAAGCAGTTTTTGGAATATCAAAATCCTTTACTCGCAACTGGTAGTAACCCGATCTCAGATCTACCATAGAAAACACAATAGCAGCTTTCAACTGATCGAATAAATCATCAATTCTAGGTAGAGGGTATTTGTTCTTTGCAGTCACTTTATTAAGTTGACGGTAATCAATACACATTCTCATTGTGCCATCTTTCTTTTTCACAAACAGAACATGAGCACCCCATGGTGAAAAACTCAGTCTAGTAAACCCTCGATCGGTCAATTCTTGCAACTGAGATTTTAATTCCTTTAACTCGGTCGGAGCCATTCTATACGGAGCTATTGAAATCGAGTAGTACCAGGTACTAATTCAATGCCAAACACAACTTCTCGAATCGGAGGCAAACTAGGTAGTTCTTCAGGAAACACATCAGAGAATTCACAGACAACAGGCACTGATTCACCTTTCATATCATTCACTTTTGAATCTAACACATAAGCTAAGTAGGCTTCACAGCCTTTCTTCACATATTTTCGTGCTTTCATTGTAGATATCACAGCTGGTAGTCCATTCAAATCACTAGACTCAATTCGAATTATCTTATCATTCTTACGCCTTAGATCAATGAATTTTCGTTTTCAATTCACAATAGCATCGTGCAAATTTAACCAGTCCATTCCCAGAATTATATCAAATTCATCAAAAGGAAAAAGCATCAGATCAGCAGGAAAATAGATATCTCGAATCAATAACGGGCAATTCTTAACACTTTTGCCTAAGGGGTTTGATACTCTAATTACGAATTCAGTAGACTCTATGGGCAAAGTCTTACTGTGCACTAAATTCATACAGATATAAGAATGGGTTGATCCAGGGTCTATCAATGCAATTACAGAAGTATCATAAAGAGTAAAAGTACCAGTAATCACGTCTAGAGACGAGGCTTCCTCACGAGCTCGGATAGCATAGGCTCTGGCAGTTGCTCTAGCCTCAGATCTAACAACAGTATCGCTAGTAACTCTTTGACCACTACTTGCATTTCTCAAATTTCTGGAAAGTCTACCTCTAGTTGAGGTGTTACTCAATCTTGGATTCTGTACATTCTCTCTCTCTCAGCAGGTTCAGAACAATTCTTACAAAATGATCCAGAGATCCACGTCAGAAACAGGCTCGATCATTCAATCTACAACTTCCCGGATGTCTTTTACCATAGTGTTTACATTCAGGTTTCTCAGATCAGACATTTCCAACACTTGCAGTAGAGGTAGCAGGGACTCTAAAGTTTGAATGCGATCTAGCTCGATCTTAGTTTGAATGTCCCACATTAGCATTTGGACAGCTTTGATCATCTCGAAATTTCTTTTACATATACTGAAATGATGTACTCGAAGATCTCTTTCTAGCATCTCTAGCTTCAGAATCAGCTTTTCTTTTCTCTTTACTTAATTTTTCAGCTTTACATGTTCGCTCGACAAGCACTACCATTTCTTTAATCTCCAAAATCCCAACTAACAGATGGATATCTTCATTTAGTCCATCTTCAAACCTTTTGCACATTATTGCTTCATTCGATACACATTCATGGGCATACTGACTCAATCTCACAAATTGACGTCAGTATTCAGTAACAGACATACGACCTTGTTTAAGCTCGAGAAACTCTTTACATTTCTGATCAATGAATTTTCAACTGATATATTTCTTCCAGAATTCAGATTGAAAGAAATCTCACGTAACCTGTTCACTCGAAACCACAAATTTTAAATTTTTCTACCAATGATACGCCGTATCTCTCAGAAGTGAAACGGCACATTTAACACATTCCTCAAGACTCAAAGACATTTCATCAAACACTCGTATTGTATTTTCCAACCAGAATTCGGCTCTTTCAGCACTATCATTCGTTGTAGCTCTGAACTCTTCAGCTCTATACGTTCTAATCTTATCAACCGGTGGTCTACTGATCTGTACCAAATTCACTCGTGGCATATCAGGAGTTTGAGAAGGATTAACTGGGGGTGGAGGTTGTTGTACAGACAGATTGGTTCTAATGTATTGAGTGAACCATTCATTCATCATCTAATAGAAGGCTTGCTTAGCCTCACCACCACAGCTACTCGTAGCCAGTCTAGAATCAGCTTGCACCGTCCCTTGCGCGAGAGCAGGCGCATTGCTTTCAACATCGTCAGCTACAACTCTATCGGGATCCATTTGCTATATAAAAGCACATTTCAGAGTCAGGAGTTATCACACTATCATAAATCCAGATATATGATATGTATAGCTAGACTCACATACGCTATGGTAGTCCTAAAACGGACTAAACCACAGCTCTGACACCAATACAATGTATCACCCCTAACCCGTAATTGATATCAGATTAGGGTTACGAGGCATTACCAGACAGACAGAACATTTCAGACCAATTCAGAATTACAGATATTATTGAACATCATTTCATAAGCAATCGTCTCTTAAGATGGTTTACGAGACTTAAAACATACGTTTAAGGAAAGGTTAGAACTAAACCGAACCTATTTAGGATTTTCAGAACTTAATAAATCTTCGAAAACTATTACAGTCATACGCCCGTGTGACTAGGCCATGTAGCACACACGGGCATTAGACACGCCCATGTGAACCAGCCGTGCCAAAAATAGGTCCAATACTGACTTTTTCACACGACCAATAGACACGGCTGTGTTCCATGGCCATGTGGTACTTAGCTAGCTACTGACATAAGCCCACGGCCATAAGGCACGCCCGTGTCACCTAACCGTGTGGCACAATGCAGGCTTGGTTTAAGCCAATTTTCCACTTCTCTAAGGGCCAATCCTTCAAGCAATAATATACAACATTCATACCAAAATTTTCAACCAATTCCATGCTCAAAACATGCTTAAAGATGAACAAAACACATTAGAACATAACACATGATAAACATACACCAAAACTATGCACAAACTTATCATTTATTAGCCAATTCACATGGCATAACATATATACATATCAAGCTTACTTACTTTAACATTCTAGCCTATACATGCCATACTAAAAAATAATATTTACACTTTCAAAAGTACCAAAATGATTTCGATAGTGTGGTGACGATCCTCGACTATCCCGAGCCTTCAGTAGCTACGATAACTGTAAAACAGACAGAAATCACACAGAGTAAGCTACAAAGAGATTAGTAAGTCAAATACAGCTAATCCATCTATTAAAACATATAAGTAAAATCAATAGTAAGAATTCAGAGTTATTTTAGGAAGTAATTCATGGTTTCGTACATACTTCACAAAGTCGAGTCTTTCATATTCAGAGACTTAGTACAATACATACGTACCTATATAGATTACATTTCACAATACATTCATTCCCATATCTCGTACTCAATCCTCAGATGGTTTAGAAATGACACAGAAAATCATAAACAGGTACAATGCCAATGTCTCGGACGTGGTCTTACATGTAATTCAATGTCGATGCCTCTGTCCCAGACAAGGTCTTACACGAAATCAGATATGATGCCGATGTCCCAGACATGTTCTTATACGTAAATCTCAATCGAGGCTTGTGTCCTAGACAAACTCTTACACGATATCTCAGATAGATGTCAACTTTCCTTTAGAAGTATACAGAGCTTTTCGGATACTAACATATTATTATACTTTATTCCAAAGATATTCATCTGGCACTCAAGGCCATCCAATACAGATTACAATTTATATGTGCAGAATTTATTCAAATTAACACATAATTTTAATTTGACTTACCTTGGATGGATTTCGGACGGAACGAGTCGACTATTCAACTAATTTGGACTTCCCCCTATCTAAGTCTGATTTTCTTTGCTCTTGATCTAATACAATACAAATTTCAACCATTCAATCATCTATTACAATCAATTTAATCCAAATACATATATTTAGGGAACTTTTCATTTTAGCCCTTACAATTTCACACTTTCACAATTTAGTCTATTTTTTACAAAATCAAAAATATGCAAAATTCACCAAGACTATAGCTTGGCTGAATATACATGGCTTCTATACAAGCCAAAATAACATATTTAATTCATAATTTAGTCCTTTAAAACCCTATTTTCACAAATTAGCTCAAATAGCTCTATTTCATAAAAATTCAAAGACAAAACTTATAACTCATCTACCAAGCCTTTATAATTCATCCAAAAATATCACAAAACTCATTATATCAACAATGGCATTTCATGAAATCCTTAACAGAAATAGAAATTCAGATATGGGCTTTGAGGAACACGAAGCAACGATCACAAAAATGTAGAAATTATCAAAAATCGATCAACAATACATACCTAATTGATGCTCGCAAGTGTCGAAACCCTGAAGCTCTTTTTCTTTTTCTTTTGCTTGGTATTTTGGGCAAGAACACATGGGAAATGGCTAATTTCATACATTTTGTTTACTTTAATTAACATAAAATACTAAATACCAATTTTTCCCCATTTATTAAGAAATTAATAGATCATTATAATAAGGCCATAATAGTCCACTCATGTTTCCAATGGTTTAATAACTAGGCACTTTAACAATTAGCATGCAACTTTTGCGTTTTACGCGATTAAGTCCTTATTCATAATTAAGCATAGAAACAGACAAATTAAATCACAGAAATTTCGTAGATAAAAATTCACATATCAGAAACATAGAAAATAATATTAAAATATTTTTCGAACTTGGATTTGTGGTCACGAAACCACTATTCTGACTAAGGTCTAAACCAAACTGTTACAGGTTTATCGATCAAAAGAGGAAGGAGTTCCTCGAGTTGAAACAGGGTTAAAATGACAGTTACTGAGTGTGAGCGTGAGTTTGTGAGGCTTAGCAAATATGCTCAGAAATGTGTATCTACTGAAGCCATCATGTGCAAAAGATTTGAGGACGGGTTGAACGAAGACATTCGATTGTTGGTTGGTATCCTTGAGTTGAAAGAGTTTGTTGTGATGGTCAAGAGAGCATGCAAGGCTAAAGAATTGGCTAAAGAAAAGCAGAAAGCTGATCTAGAATCTCGAGACTCGAGGAAGAGGCAATTGAGCAAATCTTTTCAATCTTCATCTAAGAAGTCAGGAGAGTTTACTACTCGATCTAATGCCTCTGCTAGGTATTCGAGCAAGGATAGGAGTAAACAGTACTCAATTCCAAAAGCTCAGAATACCTCAATTACTAGTGTTGGGAATGCTTGACCCGATAGATCAGGATGTCCCCAATGTGGGAGATGCCACTTTGGCGAGTGTCGAGGGAGTAATAGGACTTGATTTAAGTGTCGTTCCCCTAATCACTTTATTAGGGATTGCCTCGAGAGGATGAAAAGAAGAAATTTCCAAGGAACAAGGTCAAGTAGCACTGCTAATAAGAAAAGACCTCAGAGGACTCCGGGTAGTGGAACGAGTAGTAAGGGTGCACCTAGAGTCTGATGTGAGACCCGAGGGTAGGGTACCTGAGAGGACCTATGCCATTCGCACTCGCGAAGAGGCCTTGTCTCCTGGTGTAATTATGGGTACATTTTCTTTCTATGAAACTTCTGTTGTTGCTTTGATTGATCTGGGGACTACCCATTTGTATATTTTCGTAAAGTTGGTGTCTGATATGAACTTGTTTGTTGAATCTACTGAGCTCGTAATAAAGGTGTTAAACCCGTTATGGAAGTATGTGTTAGTTGATAAAGTGTGTAAAAATTTCCCTTGAGTGATTAGAATTCATTATTTTTCGGCTAATCTCATGCTATTACTGTTATGGCATAGACATGGGATAGAGGAGGCTACATGGGAGCCTGAGGAAGCCATGAGAAATCAATACCCGTATTTGTTTATCGGGAAGATTTTCGGGGACGAAAATCCCTAAGGGAGAGAATTGTAACATCCCGAATTAGGGCCTAGTTGGAACAGTGGTTTTGAGACCATAAATTCGAGATAGAAATAATTATTTTATGGATGTTAAGAGGTCCATGATATATATGCATGCCTATGTGAAAATATTGATGAGAAATTTTACCGATAAGGTGTTCGATTGAGTTAATAGGACTAAATTGCAAAAAGTGAAAAACATGTGTTCTAGTTATTGAAGGGCTTAATTGTGCTGAGATTTGAAATTTGAAGTCCTTATTTGGCAGTTAGACCATTATATGTCATTATGGACAAAAATGGACATAATAGGAGGGATAAAATATTAAAGTTTTAATGGAAAGGCATTTTGGTCCATTGATTATTAAAAGAATTAAAAGGGAAAAGTAGTCAAAATTTGTGTTCATCTTCATCCCCCTTGGTCGAATATCATAAGGAAGCCATAATTAGGGTTACTTTCATCTTCAAGCTTAAAAGTAAGTGCATCCTAGCCCCATTTTTCATGTTCTTTATATTTTTGAAATCCTCGTAGCTCAGTTTAGCTATTTCTACCCTTAATTTGAGCTAGGGTTCATGTCCAAAAATATAGCATGAATGACATGCTTGTCCTTTGATGTCTAATGGAAGAATATGAAAGTTTGATGGGTGATAAACAACTTTTACTAGGTGGTTTTTGGTGAAATTGATAAAAAAGGACCTAATTGTAAAAGCTATAGAAACTGTGTGTAAACGTGTGAATAAATGAAAAATGTGGGTTGGTATAAGAGAGAAAATGATGTGGCTAGGCTTGAATAATGAGAAAAATGAGTACTTTTCATTTTACGAGCCTAGGGGTAATTTTGTAATTTTGTGAAATTTTAGGGGTAAAATTATAATTTTGCCATATAATGATTTTTGGACTAAATTGAATAGTGTGTGTATTAAATGAGCTAAATGTGCTATTATAGATCAAGAGGGAGGAGGGATAGACCTTGACCGAGGAAAATGCAAGGTTGTGGATTAAATCACAAATTGTCATATTTTTCACCAAGGTAAGTTGGGTGTCAGTAATTCAATAGTTCCATTATTATGCGTTTAATAATAGATATTCTATGATATATGTATTTATGCCCTAATGAAATTGGCTTGTGACGATTTAATGAAAGTTTGGTGATAGCTTTGTGTGACAGCCCTAAATTGACCCTAGTCGGAAAGTGGTTTCGGGACCGCTAAACCGAGTCACCGAAGTATTTGAATATGATATTTATTGTCTAAAATATGTGAATATGAATGTGTGAAAGTTTTAAGCTTCGATTTAGTAGATTGCATGTGAATTTAGTTAATAGGACTTATGTGTGACACTTTTAAAATGTGATAGGTTAATCTATAAGGATCTATTAATGCATGTTATAAAAATGATGGGCTTGCATGTCAAATTTCCATTTATAATAAGTAGTGACCGGCCATGGTATGGGTCATTGATGATAATATGTATTTTTCTATTAGCATTACTAGTTTACAAAATAAAATAATGTATTAAGAATAATAAAACATGTGGTGAATGGGAGGAGAAACAAAAGTTGTTTCATCTTTGCTCCTCATTGCCGTAACTAGAAGAGAAAGAGCTTGGAGAAATTCCGCTATGGTGGTTCTCTAGATTAAGGTATGTTCAATGTTGCTTTGGAAGTTCATACATCCTTTGGATGATTAGTCTAAATTCTAACTATTTTCATGCCGATTTGGGGTTGTATGGACGATCCCATTTGTTGCATTATGCTGTTAGTTTAGGGACCAATTAATTGAGTTATTACAGGATTAAAAAGAATGGATTTTTGTTGTGATGAGCTAATAAATTTTAGTACTATTAAGTGTGTTCTTGCGGGATATAATTTTTGCTGCCTTGTGCTGTCCAAAATAGGACATATTGATTGTGCTTGTGAGTGAGTTTTTCAAAGGAAACTTTGTAAATTCTTATGTTTAAATTCCAATGTTTGCATGCAGGTAAGTTATGGTTATAGGGGTTGATAAATTGAGTTTAATAGCTAAAATATTATGTTATTCTTACTAAGTTTCAGTTGTTAGTAGTGACGTAACAATTTGACAATTAAATGCTTAAATGACTGCTGGAAACTGCAGCTTGAAAACAAATTGTTCCAGCATGTAAATGCTGATTTGAATGTGCTGTAATATGTGGAGGAATTGGTCTGCTGCATGTTTGAAATAAAAGAAAACAATAGTTGTTAAATATTAGTTTTTGTTGCTAATCGAATGGGTTTAATTCATTGTTCAAGGGGCTATAGATTGGTGTTAATTAAGCTATTCGGACATGGTCTATGAGTGTTTGCAAATCCAGTTTAAGTGCATAGGTGCTAAATACTTGTATTGGAAATTTTGATGTATAAGTAGTAAATTGATTCAAATGAATTGGTTCTAAAATGTATATGAATGCCGTATGATTGTGTTTGATTGGGAAGTAAATTGTTTGATTTAGCTCAAGAGCTTAGAGGATCAAAGTTGGATAGGGGAAAGGAAAAAGTGATCGAATAGCCGTTGAAGTCGTTCGACAACATCTGAGGTAAGTTTTCGAGTAATGGAACTTAGTTTATGATTTGATTAGGTCATGGCATATAAGCATAACAAATAAACAGTGATATAATGATTCTACTTGAATTATATATTGAGGTAATTAGTTTATACTTATGACGGGCAGCCGAATGAGTATAGAGATCATGTTATAAAGCAAATCAAAACCACGCTCTTTGTATGTGGCTATTGAGCCGAAAATGGTAATGGTTGATAAGTGCCTTGTGAATGAGTTCTAATAATGAAAACGAAATATAGATGTGTTATGATTTGTTGATATATGTGCATGATTATTCGAATGATAACCAGACTAAGATCCAAAGGCATTTGTGCGAGTTGCTATATCTGGGCTAAGTCCCGAAGGCATTTATGCTAGTGACTATATCCGGGCTAAGTCCCGAAGGCATTTGTGCTAACGACTATATCCGGGCTAAGTCCCGAAGGCATTTATGCTAGTGACTATATACGGGCTACGACCCGAAGGCATTTGTGCGAGTTGCTATATCCGGCTAAATCCCGAAGATACTTGGGTTTGGAAGTGAGCGATCTTGCTGTAAAAATTTCAATTAATACGCTCATAAAATCCAAACGATAAGGTATGTTCGTATATGCAACGGAAAAGTCGATTCCTTTTTAAATAGTATTCGCTCAATTGATCAACGAGCTTTCGGCCTCTAGCTAGGTTTGATTCCCTGTGTATGAATATAATGGTTGAAGCGTGAAGTAAGTATGATTTTGAGAACATGCATATATGCAATTATTCATTTAGTCATATGAACGCTATACTTTAGCCGTAAATAATTTCATTACTTGAACTTACTAAGCATTAAAATGCTTATTCTGTTACTTTATTTCTCTGTTTTATAGATTTTGTTCGTCAGCTACCGGACTCGGAAGTGTCAAAGTCAAAGTCATGCACACTATCTAAGCCACTTTTTGGTACTCTTTTAGTTCAATTTTGAAAATGGCATGTATAGGGCTGACCCTTGTTGTTAATTAAGTACCCTTTTGTAATGTGTATTCGTATAGCCATGCGAAAATGGCTCGTATATTTCGAAGTATAACATTATGGTCTTGTGATATGGTTATTAAGTGGTGTGGAAATGTTTGGTAATGACTAGCCATTGGAATGGCCAATCATGGTCCTATTGGTGCTGCGTACGTCATGGCTAATCGGGATTACCCTTGATAATAATGTATGTCAATTTGCTAGTTGATTCATGGAAATTTATGAAATAGGTAAAATTTACCTTAAAATAGATGCTGACAGCAGCAGTGATGTAAGTTGGAAAAATCACTAAAAATAGTAGGAATGGAATTAAATAGTGAATAAATTATGTAATCGAATATTGATGAGTCTATTTTCATATGAAAGAAACGAAATGACCATATGAGCCGTATTTTATGAGATGTTTAAGTTTTTGTGAAACAGGGCCAGAGCTTTTTTTGGATCCCCTGTTCTGATTTTGAAAATTTACCATAAATTAACCAGAGACAATTAGAAGTAATGCTTTATATGTATAGATTCCTTTTTTAGTCTAGTTTCATTAGAAACAAACGCCATAAGTATTGAAGCTCTGTACAGGGAGATATCTAAGTCGTAATGCATGAAGGTGAGAGTAGTTGAACCCTGAAACAGGGGAGAATTTAACTAATAAAATGTACTAATTGGCTTGACCAAAATTTTTAGAAAAAAATTTGAGATGGACATATGAGTCTAGTTTCAGGAAAAATTTGCGGAATCAGTTTTTGAGTTTTGGAACTCGAGATATGATTTTTAAAGTAACTATGATGCAGTTAGCCAGCTTGTCTGGAAATTTTAAGTCCGTTAACACCTCGTGTTCGACTCCGGCAACGGTCTCGGGTACGGGGCGTTACACTTTGTATCTTGGAAGTCCCGGGTGACCCTGAGGAATGCTTAGGATTCAGATATCATGACACCACGATTTATGAGAGCTAGTGTAAAACCATGTCTGGGACATGGCATCGATGTTGATATGAGAGCCAGAGAAAGACCATGTCTGGGACATGGCATCGACGTTGATATGAGAGCAAGTGTAAGACCATATCTAGGACATGGCATTGGCATTGATATGTGTGCTAGTGTAAGACCATATCTGGGATATGGCATCAGCCTCGGTATGTGATTTCATGTAAGACCATATCTGGGATATGGCATTGATATGAGATTTCGTGTAAGACCATGTCTGGGACATGGCATCGATATAAGGTTCCGTATAAGATCATGTCTGGGACATGGCATTGGCATCGACATGAGACTTTGTATAAGACCATATTTGGGATATGGCATCAGTATGTAGACCCATGTAAGACCATGTCGGGGACATGGATTTGGCATTTTATGTGGTGTGTGATGATTCTGAACTCCCTTTAGTATTCCGTGTAGTTAAACGAGCCATTCAAGATTATGATTAAGAATGTGGGGTAGAATGAGTAATAATGCATCTTACAGGTATGTGCGTAAACCACATGAGTTTTGGACTCGATTCATGTTGGGAAATTTGGTACGAGTATGAAAGAGTAAGATAAGCATGATGTTCAAATACATTTATTATCAATTCTCAATATGTTCATTATGTGTAATATAATAATGTGATGGTAATTGATAGTATGTGTAATCCATGAGCTTCATGACCTAAGTTATTTATTATTTGCACACGACTTACTAAGTTATATGCTTACCCCTCTCTCTTTTTCTCTTTCTTATAGCATCGTCAAGCGAACTCGGGGATCGTGGATGTCGGAGTTTAAGTCACACTATCAATGACTCTTTTGGGGTATAGTTGACTTGATACATTTAAGTATGACATGTATAGGGGACTTAGAATTTTGTTATATGTATCATATTTGTTAGCGAAAGTGTTGGCTCATTTTGGTATATTATTCCATTTTGTATATGGCTAAGAAATATGGCTCATATTGATTATGGGGTTGAAATCCCTAAATATTGATACATGCATGAAATATGTTATTACTTGTGGTGTGTGCCTAATTGGTTGTTAACAATGGATTATGAAATGTGGAATTTATGCTTGATGGATAAAGGGTGTTAATTGGCACGGTCATAATATGAATAAAAGCAAAGAGATGGATTGAATGAACCTAACAAGTCATGCAGTCCCAATTATGTATACTTGACATAAATTTATCATGCTTGAGTTCAAGTTATGAATGTCTAAGTAGTCAATTTATACCATGATAATCACTATTGTCACATGAGTGTGTATGGTTTGTTGAGGGTGACAAGAGGGCTTGAAAAATAGCCTCAAAGTTGTCCACATGGGTAGACGAACGAGCATGTGTCTAGGCCGTGTGTGACACACGGCCAGCCCTATGGGCGTGTTGTCCAGCCGTGTGTCCCCTGCACCCAAATTGTTCAAGTCAGTATGCATGGTAGTAAACACATGGGCAGAGACACGACCGTGTGTCTCATCCGTGTAGACGACACGACCTTAGGACATGGGCGTGTGCCCAGGCCGTGTGAAGTCTGCACCTTAACGGCCTAGCACACGGACGTGTGATTTGGCCGTGTAATCTTAAATTGATGCTGACATCATAAACAGAGAGTTACACAGCCTAGGGACACGAGCGTGTGACCCTGTTTAATGAAAATTTTTCCAAAATTCACGATTTAGCCCTGAACCACCCCCGACGCATGTTTTGGGCTTATAGGCTCGTTACAGGGAAGATAAGAATGTTTTTTAAAAGTTTTAAATTGGATGGAGAGTTATATCTCAATTTTATATGCTTACTTATGTTTGAGTCTGGTAACGCCTCGTACCCTATTTTGGCGTCGAATACGGGTAAGGGGTGTTACATTTATTGGTATCAGAGCTATAGTTTAGTCGGTTCTAAGACAACGTAGCAAGTGTGGAAGTCTATTTATACATGCCATACGTATATTATGATAGTGTGACAACTCCTGACAATTGAAATTGTGTTTTACATGGTAAATGGATCCCGAACGAGCAGGTGCTGATGATGTAGAACGTAACGCGCCTGCTCCTGCTGAAGGAGCAGTGCCACCTGATAGTAGACCCGAGATGGTTAGTAGAGGAGAAGGAGGCAGAGAATCCTTTCTCTACATGATGAATAACTGGTACACCAAGTTTGTTCGAACAAACCCGGGTGTTCAACCTGCCCCACCCCCTCGTATTCCTCAGCCTACCCTTGTAGCTCCCCAAGTGGTTAAGATGGTGAGAAGGGAAAGGCCTCCAGTTGATCGAATTAGAAAGCAAGGGGTTGAAGAGATCCGAGCTAACATTGATGATGATCTGAAAAGAGCAAAGTTTTGGCTCGAGAACACCATCTGAGTTTTTGATGAGTTGTCATGCACACCAGAAGAGTGCATGAAGTGCGTAGTATCGCTTCTAAGAGATTCGGCCTACCAGTGGTGGAACACCCTCGTATCGATTATGCCGAGAGAGAAAGTGACTTGAGAGTTTTTCCAAGAGGAATTTCACAAGAAGTATATCAGTCAAAGGTTTATGGATCAAAAGAGGAAGGATTTCCTCAAGTTGAAATAGGGTAAAATGACAGTTACCGAGTATGAGCGTGAGTTTGTGAGGCTTAGAAAATACACTCGAGAATGTGTATCTACTGAAGCCATCATGTGCAATAGATTTGAGGACGGGTTGAACAAAGACATTTGATTGTTGGTTTGTATCCTTGAGTTGAAAGAGTATGTTGTGTTAGTCGAGAGAGCATGCAAGTCTAAAGAATTGGCTAAAGAAAAGTGAAAAGATGATATGGAATCTCGAGACTTGAGGAAAAGGAAACTGAGCAAAACATTTCAATCTTTATCTAAGAAGTCGACAGAGTTTACTACTCGATCTAATGCCCCTACTGGAATTCGAGCAAGAATAGGAGTAAATAATACTCAGTTTCGAAAGCTCAGACTACCTCAATTGCTACTGTTGGAAATGCTATACTTGATAGATCAGGATGTCCCCAATGTGGGAGATGCCACTTCGGTGTGTGTCGAGGGAATGATAGGACTTGTTTTAAGTACAGTTCCCCTGATCAGTTTGTTAGGGATTGCCACGAGAGGGCAGAAAGAGAAAATTTCCAAGGAACAAGGTTAGATAGCACTGCTAATAAGGGAAGACCTCAGAGGAATCTGAGCAGTGGAACGAGTAGTAAGGGTGCACCTAAAGAGTCTTCTGTAAGACCCGAGGGCAGGGCACCTGCGAAGACCTATGCCATTCGCACTCGCGAAGAGGCCTCGTCTCCTGATATAATTACTGGTACATTTTCTATCTATGAAACTTCTATTGTTGCTTTGATTGATCCGGGGTCTACCCATTCGTATATTTGCATGAAGTTGGTGTCTGATATGAACTTGTTTGTTGAATCTACTGAGTTCATAATAAAGATGTCAAACCCATTAGGCAAGTATGTGTTAGTTGATAAAGTGTGTAAAAATTGCCCTTTACTGATTAGAAGTCATATTTTTTCGGCTAATCTCATGCTATTACTGTTTGATGAATTTGATGTAATTCTTGGAATGGATTGGTTGACCACTCATGATATGGTAGTGAGTTGTGGAAAAAGTTTATTGAGCTAAAATGTGAGAATGATAATGTTCTTCGAGTTGAACCAGATGAATTAAATGGCATGCTTGTAGTGATTTCTTCCATGTCTGCTCAAAAATGTGTAAGAAAGGAGTTCGAAGCTTACCTTGCTTTTGTGTTGAATACTAAAGAGTCTAAGTTAAAGATATAATCAGTACCGGTAGTATGTGAATATTCGAATGTGTTCCTGGAAGAATTGCCAAGGTTACCTCCTATTAGGGAAGTAATGTTAGGCATTGATTTGACTCATGGTACTGCACCTATTTTGATTGCTCCGTATAGGATGGCCCTAACAAAATTAAAAGAGTTGAAGGTTCAGTTACAGGAGATGACTGATAAGGGTTTCACAAGACTGAGCTTTTCACCTTGGGGTGCTTTCGTATAATTTGTGAAAAGAAAGATGGTTCGATGAGACTATGTATAAATTACTGACAGCTCAACAAGGTGACAATAAAGAACAAGTATCCTTTGCTAAGGATTGGTGATCTATTTGATCAATTGAAGGGAGCCATGGTATTTTCAAAGATAGACCTGAGGTCCGGTTACTATCAGTTGCGGGTTAAAGAATCAGATGTGCCTAATACTGCCTTCAAAACGAGGTATGGCCACTATGCTTTCTCGTTATGCCATTTGGGTTAACAAATGCTCCTACCGTGTTTATGGATTTAATGAATAGAATATTTTGGCCTTATTTGGATAAATTTGTTGTGGTGTTCATCGATGATATTTTGATTTATTCAAGAGATGAAGCAAAGCATGCCGGGCACTTGAGAAATATTTTGTAGACTTTGAGGGACAAGCAGTTGTATGCCAAGTTCAATAAAAATAAATTTTGGCTTCGTGAAGTCGGGTTTTTAGGACACATTGTTTCGGGAGACGGTATTAGAGTTGACTCGGGTAAGATTTCAGCCATTATTGACTAGAAACCGCCGAAGAATGTGATAGAGGTTAGAAGCTTTTTAGGATTGGCTGGCTATTACAGATGGCTTGTTAAAGGATTTTTGATGATTTCCACTCCAATGACGAGGTTGTTACAAAAGGATGTTAAGTTCGAATGGACAGAGAACTGCCAACAGTGTTTTGAGAAACTGAAATCGTTGTTGACTGAAGCTCCAGTGTTAGTTCAACTTGAGCCGGGAAAGGAGTTCAACTTGAGCCGGGAAAGGAGTTTGTAATCTTTAGTGATTCATCCTTGAATGGTTTGGGATGTGTGCTTATACAAGAAGGCAAAGTGATAGCCTATGCATCTAGACAATTGAAACCGCATGAGAAAAATTACCTGACACATGATTTAGAACTAGTTTCAATTGTGTTTGCATTAAAGATTTGGAGACACAATTTGTATGGTGAGACTTACTGAATATTCACCGATCACAAGAGTTTGAAATATCAGATGACTCAAAATGATTTAAATCTTAGGCAACGGAGATGGTTAGAGTTGATAAAAGATTATGAGTTAATAATCGACTACTATCTGGGAAAGGCGAATGTGGTCACCGATGCACTAAGTAGAAAATCCTTGTTTGCTTTGAGAGCCATGGATGCTCGGATTGCTTTATCAAATAATGTGCAGTTGTAGTAGAGTTAAGAGCTAGGTTGATGTTTCTTCAAGAAATTTGCGAAGCTCAGAGTAACGACAATAATTTGCAAGCTAAGAGAACTCAGTGTGAGTCGGGTTCTGAATTTGAATTTCGAGTTGATTCTGATAGTTGGTTGATGTTCCGAGATAGGATTTTTGTTCCTAAAAATGCTGAGTTGATTCATAAGATTTTGAATGAGGCACACAATGGTCATCTGTCAGTACACCCCGGTAGTACAAAATTGTACAACGACTTCAAGAAAATATATTGGCGGAACGGTATGAAGAGAGATATTTCTGAGTTTGTTGTGAGATGCTTAATTTGCCAACAAGTAAAAGCTGGGCACCAAGTACCTTCAGGATTACTACAACCTATCATGGTTCCCGAGTGGAAATGGGACTGAATTACTATGGATTTTGTTTCGGGCTTACCTTTGACACCGAGTAAGAAAGATGCAGTATGGGTTGTAGTTGATCGATTGACAAAGTCAGCTCATTTTATCCTAGTACGTACTGATTACTCATTTGATAAACTTGCTGAGTTATATATTTCTAAAATAGTGAGACTTCACAGAATACCTTTATCGATCATATCGGATAGAGATCTGAGGTTTACCTTACGATTTTGGAAAAAGTTGCAAGAAGCCTTGGGCACACGATTGAATTTTAGTACCACTTTTCATCCACAAACCGACAACCAATCTGAGAAAGTGATTCAAACCTTGGAAGACATGTTGAGATGTTGTGCCCTAGAATTCCAAGGTAGTTGGGAAAAGTACTTACCTTTGGTTGAGTTTGCCTATAATAACAACTTTCAAACGAGCCTAAAAATGGCATCTTATGAAGCACTGCATGGTCGGAAGTGTCGAACTCCCTTATATTGGACAGAGCTCATGGAAAATAAAAATTGCACGGGTTGACTTGGTTAAGGAAATAGAAGACAAAGTAAAAGTAATTAAAGATTTTTTGAGAGTGGCATCGGATAGATAAAAGTCTTATTCAGATTTAAAAAGGAAAGAAATTGAGTTTCTAGTGGGTGATAAGGTATTTTTGAAGTATCCCCATGGAAAAAGGTTCTGAGATTCGGCAGGAAGGGCAAGTTAAGTCCTCATTTCATAGGACCTTATGAGATCACCGAAAGGATAGGACCGGTAGCTTATTGGTTGGCTTTACTGCTGAAATTGGAAAAGATCCATGATGTATTCCACGTGTCTCTGTTGCGTCATTATAGATCGGACCCCTTACAAGTGATATGACGGACAAAACTTGAGACTCAACCAGACATGACTTATGATGAAAAGCTGATCAAGATTTTGGATCGGAAAGTTAAGCAATTGAGAAATAAGAATATCGCCTTAGTAAAAGTGTTATGGCATAAGCATGGGATAGAGGAGGCTACATGGATCCCTAAATGGGAGAATTGTAACATCCCGAATTAGGGCCTAGTTGGAACAGTGGTTTTGAGACCACAAATTTGAGATAGAAATAATTATTTTATGGATGTTAAAAGGTACACGATATATATGCATGCCTGTGTGAAAATATTGATGAGAAATTTTACCGATAAGGTGTTCGATTGAGTTAATAGGACTAAATTGCAAAAAGTGAAAAACATGTGTTCTAGTTATTGAAGGGCTTAATTGTGCTGAGATTTGAAATTTGAAGTCCTTATTTGGCAGTTAGACCATTATATGTCATTATGGACAAAAATGGACATAATAGGAGGGATAAAATATCAAAGTTTTAATGGAAAGGCATTTTGGTCCATTGATTATTAAAAGAATTAAAAGGGAAAAATAGTCAAAATTTGTGTTCATCTTCATCCCCCTTGGCCGAATATCATAAGGAAGCCATAGTTAGGGTTACTTTCATCTTCAAGCTTAAAAGTAAGTGCATCCTAGCCCCATTTTTCATGTTCTTTATATTTTTGAAATCCTCGTACCTCAGTTTAGCTATTTCTACCCTTAATTTGAGCTAGGGTTCATGTCCAAAAATATACCCATGAATGACATGCTTGTCCTTTGATGTCTAATGGAAGAATATGAAAGTTTGATGGGTGATAAACAACTTTTACTAGGTGGTTTTTGGTGAAATTGATAAAAAGGACCTAATTGTAAAAGCTGTAGAAACTGTGTGTAAACGTGTGAATAAATGAAAAATGTGGGTTGGTATAAGAGAGAAAATGATGTGGCTAGGCTTGAATAATGAGAAAAATGAGTACTTTTCATTTTACGAGCCTAGGGGTAATTTTGTAATTTTGTGAAATTTTCGGGGTAAAATTATAATTTTGCCATATAATGATTTTTGGACTGAATTGAATAGTGTGTGTATTAAATGAGCTAAATGTGCTATTATAGATCAAGAGGGAGGAGGGATAGACCTTGACCGAAGAAAATGCAAGGTTGTGGATTAAATCACAAATTGTCATATTTTTCACCAAGGTAAGTTGGGTGTAAGTAATTCAATAGTTCCATTATTATGCATTTAATAATTGATATTCTATGATATTTGTATGTATCCCCTAATGAAATTGGCTTGTGACGATTTAATGAAAGTTTGGTGATACCTTTATATCTCGGAAGTCTTGAGTTACCCTAAGGAATGCTTAGGATTCAGATATCATGACACCACGATTTATGAGAACCAGTGTAAGACCATGTCTGGGACATGGCATCGGCATTGATATGAGACCTAGTGTAAGGCCATGTTTGGGACATGGCATCAACATTGATATGAGAGCTAGTGTAAGACCATGTCCGGGACATGGCACCGGCATTGATATGTGTGCCAATGTAAGACCATATCTGAGATATAGCATCGACCTCGGTATGTGATTTCATGTAAGACCATATTTGGGATATGGCGTTGATATGAGATTTCGTGTAAGACTATGTCTGGGAAATGGCATCGATATGAGGTCCCGTATAAAACCATGTTTGGGGCATGGCATCAGCACTGACATGAGACTTCGTATAAGACCATATATGGGATATGTCATCGGTATGACCCATGTATGACCATGTCGGGGACTTAGCTTTGGCATTTTATGTGGTGTGTGATGATTCCGAACGTTCTTTGTTATTCCGTGTAGTTAAACCGGCCATTCAAGATTATGATTAACAATGTGGGGTAGAATAAGTAATAATGCATGTTACAGGTATGTACGTAAACCTCATGAGTCTTGGACTCGATTCATGTTGGGAAATTTGCTACGGGTATGAAAGAGTAAGATAAGCATGATGTTCAAATACATTTATTATCAATTCTCAATATGTTTATTATGTGTAATATGATAATGTGGTGGTAATTGATAGTATGTGTAGTCCATGAGTTTCATGACCTAAGTTGTTTATTATTTGTACACGACTTACTAAGCTATATGCTTACCCCTCTCTCTTTTCCTCTTTCTTATAGCATCGCCAAGCTAGCTCAGGGATCGTGGATGTCGGAGTTCAAGTCACACGATTAACGACTCTTTTGGGGTATAATTGACTTGCTACATTTAAGTATGGCATGTATAAGGGACTTAGTATTTTTTTATATGTGTCATATTTGTTAGCGAAAGTGGTGGCTCATTTTGGTATATTATTCCATTTTGTATATGGCCAAGAAATATGGCTCATATTGATTATGGGGTTGAAATCCCTAAATATTGATACATGTATGAAACGTAGAATTTATGCTTGATGGATAAAGGGTGTTAATTGGCATAGTCATAATATGTATAAAGGCAAAGATATGGATTGATTGAACTTAACAAGGCATGGAGTCCAAATTATGTATACTTGACATAAATTTATCATGCATGAGTTCAAGTTATGGATGTTTAAGTAGTCCATTTATGCCATGATAATCACCATTGTCACATGAGTGCGTGTTTGGGTTGTTGAGGGTGACAAGAGGGCTTGGAAAATAGCCTCAAATTTTTCCACATGGGTAGATGCACGGGCGTGTGTCTAGGCAGTGTGTGACACACTGCCAGCCCCATAGGCGTGTGTCTCAACCGTTTAGAGGACACGGCCTTAGGACACTGGCGTGTGCCCAGGCCGTGTGAAGTCTGAAACTTAAATGCAAAAATTAAATTTACCCCACGGCCTAGCACAAGGGCGTATGACTTGGCCGTGTGATATTAAATTGATTCTGACGTCATAAACAGAGAGTTACACGGCCTGAGGACATGGGCGTGTGACCATGTTTAATGAAAAATTTTCCAAAATTCATGGTTTAGCCTTGAACCACCCCTGATGCATGTTTTGGGCTTGTAGGCCTGTTACAGGGATGATAAGAATGTATGTGAAAAGTTTTAAATTGGATAGAGATTTATATCTCGGTTTTATATGCTTGCTTATGTTTAAGTCCGATAACGCCTTGTACCTTATTTCGGCGTCTAATACAGGTATGGGGTGTTATAAGAGATATATGACATTTCCCAAGGATGCCATACATCTCCATGCAGAGGGCATTTTGGTGGAAAATAGACAGCCCAAAAGGTGCTACAATCAAGATTTTATGAGCCAACTATGAATAGAGACACCAATGAATTTGTACAGGGGTGTGATAGATGTCATTGAACTAGGAATATATCAAAAAGGGACAAAATGCCACAAACAAGGATAATTGAGGTCAAAGTATTTGATGTTTAAGGGATTGATTTCATTAGACCTTTTCCAAGTTGTTTTGGGAACCAGTACATTCTCCTGGCTGTTGATTATGTTTCAAAATGGGTTGAAGCAGTCGCTTCACCTACCAATGATACGAAATCAGTAGTGAGGTTCCTGAGAAAAAACATATTTTCTAGGTTTAGTATACCTCAAGCGTTGGTTAGCAAGGAAGGATCACATTTCTATAGTAAATTGTTTGAAGCCGCTTTGGCTAAATATAGCATAAGACATCGCATGCCAATGACCTATCACCCACAAGCTAATGGGCAAGTAGAAGTGTCCAATAGGGAGATAAAACAGATTCTAGAGAAAAGAGAAAACCCAAGTTGAAAGGATTGGGCAACAAAACTAGTTGATGAATTGTGGGCTTACATAATAGCATATAAGACTCCTCTAAGTATGTCTTCATATAAGCTAGTTTATGATAAGAACTTCCACTTACCAATTGAATTGGAAAAGAAGGCATATAGGGCAATCAAAGAGTTAAATCTAGACCTGGAGTTCGCAAAAAAAGAAAGACTATTTCAACTCCAAGAATTGTAAGAATTTTGTTTTATGGCTTATGAGAATACTGAAATGTATAAGGAAATGAGTAGACTACAGCACGATGCAAAGATTAGGAAGCACAAATTTCTACTTGGGAAAAAAGTTTTATTGCTCAACTCAAGACTAAAATTATTTCCCGGAAAATTGAAATCCAGATGGACAGGTCCATATACAATACACTAGGTAACTCCCTATAGAACAATAGAGTTGATCAGAAAAGGTGGACAACTTTTTCTAGCAAATGGCCAAAGAGTAAAACATTATTTTGGAGGAATAAGCAACATAGTAGTCGATGAACAAAACTTGCACTGTAGCGCACTATAGGACTTACATGGAATCAAAGGGAAATCAACAAACGAAAAGAGTGATGATGGACAAGATGACCACAATGTTGATTTCACAAAAGGAATGTGGCCTGCATGTCACGACACTGCCCCCACTTTTCACGACAACAAAAAATATTCAGAGCATAGAACCTGCTTTTAACGTTGCGACACCACTACATAACTTAGGTTTCTGAATTAACATTAACTATTGACATTTTGATAGTTCAACTATATTAGGATTCTTATTCTTTAAGTTCTTATTTAGTAGAAATAAACTATAACTCTTAAATAATTTATTCTTTCCTTCTAATCTATAAAAAGGTCAAATTGATCCTCTCTTTTATCAACCACAATGAAAGAAAATCAAATTGCAGAATTAGTAGATTGTATAAGGAATTTCAGCAAAAGTAGATGGCCAGATTCAGTGTAAGTTCTTCAAGTCTAGCTGTTGAGTTTAAAAGAAGGCGACACGAATAAATACCTACAACAACTACAACTGTATGCCTTCATTCAATAGTAGGGGTTCGATCCTTTAATGAGGAATTGCAAGAGAATATGGGAGAATGCAATCAAAAGAGAATGGGAAAAAATTTGTTTGCCATCCGAAGAGCTTACAATAATTCCTATGGTATGAGAATTTTATTTAGCATTAAAACAAATAGAAGCAGCCAGACCATTCTACGAGATGTGTTCTTTTGTGAAGGTTAAAGGGGTTAATGTTTTGGTAATTGAGATGGGTATTTGCCAATTTTATAATGTGCCATATTATTATCGTGATTATCTCTATAAGATAGATTTGAAGGAATTCACAAATATAGATATAGAACAAATTTTGATATTTTTAACAGAAGGGAAAGAGATGTAGACATATTGGACAGGAACAACAATACATGAGACATTTAACCAAGAGCTAATGACACCAAAAGCCAAGCTATTGGGAATGTCTTAGCAAAATGATTTTAAGGGGAAAGATCTACTGGGACTAACCTAGAGAGTACAAATTCGTAAGAAAATGGGTGTATATCTATTAGCCAAGTGTCATATACGACACTACAAGTGAAGATGTTAGAATTTGGGTCTTCCTTAAGGAAAGGTCGATGTAAGGGCTAAGTCAAAAAAAGATAGTTGTTGGGGTAATAAGGGAATCATATGTTGAGCTCAATGTGAAATGAATGGATCAAGGCAAGGACCCAACATTAAGGCAACATCAATTGTAAGTTCGCTAGTGGAAATCGACAATCTGAATGATTAGGGTATATGATTATCTTTAAAGAGTCAAACCAGGAAAGGTAACATGGATGTCTGTGAGGAGTTTGTATAGGGTCAAATCCTAGAAGAAATTTTTATTTGGAAGAGCACATCTATGTCTAAACTAGGGATTTAGTTTGCCAAATGATTGAACTGGATATTTAAAGGCTTTGGCTATGCCAGCAAGTCCACAGGACTTCCTAAGATGCTCAGGGAGTTTTAAATTTTGTATTTTTATCTTATTTCCAGAAGTATAGTGCCATTTGTTTATTGTTGTACAAAATCTCGCTAAGTTCATCTAAACTTATGATTGTACTGCCTTGGGTGTGGGATCAAATTTTCGAAATCAAAGTAGGAAGGGACCAAGCTAGATACCACCAACATTGTAGGAAGGGCGTAGTAGTCGTATCATGCATATAGAGGGGCACCCTTAAAGGCTAGCCCTCGGCGATTAAGTTGGATCTATCTATATTAAAAGTCTAAATTTTACAATTTGTAAACAATTGTCAGGTTTAATAATGTAGAAAGTTTGTAATAATGTAATACTTGTATGATATGAATTATAGTAGGGGTTAACTTTTTTGAAAATTTGATATATTCTAAGTGCGTGAATAAATCAGGTTAGAATTTTTGCTGAGTAATACAGTTTAATTTTGACATTTGGTACCCGGGCTCAACGATCAGGTCGGGTATAGGGTGTTACATATTTAGTGGAAGATTCAATAGACCACTAGGTCATTGATTCTGGAGCCACAAATCATGTGTGTGTTTCTCTATAGGGGTTCGAGGTGACAAAAGATCTTAGAGATAAGTGTAACAACCCTTACCCGTATTCTATGCTGGAACAGGGTACAAGGCATTACCGGATTCACATTACAAGCAATCATACAATTCTGAGTCATGAATTTGCGTCCAAATTAAAACTATTTGAAATTAATCACAAAGTCCCTATCACGAGCCTACGAGGCCCAAAACATGCTTTCAAAATGGTTCGGGACTAAACTGAGGACTTTAAAAATTTTCACAAAACTTAGAGAAATTTTCCACTATACAGGGGTCACACGCCCATGTGGATATGGGACACGCCCGTTTGGGCAGGCCGTGTGGCTACACATGCCCATGTCTCAAGCCCGTGTAACTCTTTGACTTGTAACCCATGAATAAATTGAGGTCACACGGCCAAGTCACACACCCGTGTGCTAGGCCGTGTGGAAAATTAATTTTCATGAAATAGGTGCAGACTTCACATGGCCAAGCCACACACCCGTGTTCGAGGTTGTACTGTCCAAATGGCTGAGACACATGCCCGTATGCTCAATTCTAAGCATTTTGTTTCTAAAATTAAGGTGCAGGGAACACACGACTGGATCACACGCCCCTGTGTCACACACGGCCTAGACACACGCCCCTGTGTCTACCCATGTGGACAAAATAAAGGCTATTTACCTAGCCATTTGCCACCCTTATTCACACATACACTTACACCAAATCAAAGGAACAAAACATGGTATACTCAGGCAACCAAACATCGACAATCATGCTTAAATCATATCATTCATTACCAACACTTGACATATTTACTATAGCATATCTTACCAAATTAATTAATACCAAACTCACATCCACAAGTGTCAACATGAATACTTTCATCATGCACCATTCTACTTGGACTTCCTAGCACACTAAAGGACCAATCTCATCCATTTCACCATAAATCATGTAACCATAATAAACATATAGCAACCCATTACAAAACACATAAACAAAAAGGCATTAGCACATATACATATATAATTGGGCTTACAACCATTTTAGCCAAAATAAGCCAATTACATGGCTAAATACCAAATCACCTTAAACAAACGTAAGCCAATACGTTTGGCCAAATCAAATGACACATAACAAAATGACCAAGTCTCTATACATGCCATTTTTTCAAATTACTAAAATCATCAAATACCCAAAATAACAGTTTTGATAGTGTGAGGCGAATCTCCGACGATCTCCGATCTGAGCTAACTTGGCGACACTATAAAAACATGAAAAATAAACGGAGCATGATATATAGCTTAGTTAGCTCATATGCAAGAAATAAGCAACCTTACCATACATGTAACATTCAAATAATATAACATAATTAAATGCACATTTACCATGGTCTCATAATCATATCTCATTCCATCACAAAACTTACCTCATATTCATTATTTTAAGCATTTAATAAACATGAGCTTTACATACATACCAGAACCATCTCAAAATGAACTTACACATATTCTCATCTTTGACATACCCGTGAACCACTCGGAATAACAATGTCAGATACTCGAGAAATTTTCACACTAAGTGCCACATATGTAGCCAATGCTACCTCAATCTCATATCACATAATTGCTCACTCTTGAGCTATAACGGGCCTTCTCACACAAGCTGTCAGTCAAGACGTAGCTACATGGTGCTACTCACATAAGCTGTCAAGTATCCACACTATATACCAGTATACTCAGCCACCGGTTGGACATACAAGACCAGCACCCAGATCACATATTCACATAACACATACTAACCCTAGTGACATGTCACTTGTATCCAACCCTAGTGATATGTTCTTCACCATAAGTCATATCTAGTCAAATCTCAACCTCTATCGATGAAATCACATGCGATGGATCTGATCAATATCTTCGCAACATAGACACATGAAACATGTTGTGGATCCTTTCCCAATTTCGACAGCAAAGCTAGTTGATATGCCACTGGTATTATTATTTCAATGACATCATACGAACCAATAAAACGTGGACTCAGTTTACCATTGCGACCAAATCTAAGAATTTTCTTCCATGGAGACACTTTCAGAAATACCTTATCACTAACTTGAAATTCAATCTCCTTTCATTTCAAATCCGCATACGATTTCTGTCTATCTAAAGCTGCTTCCAAACAATCACAAATTACCTTCACGTTTTCTTTGGTTTCTCTAACCAAATCAACCCCCATGAATCTGTCTCTCACTGAGCTCAGTCCAGTGCAATGGAGTTCGACACTTGCGACCATACAATGTGTCATACGGTGCCATCTTTATGCTCAACCGAAAACTATTGTTATAAGCAAATTCGACTAAAGGTAGATATTTTTCCCAACTAACTTCAAACTCTAATACACAACAGCAAAGCATATCTTCGAGTACTTGAATCATTCTTTTCGATTGACTGCCGGTCTGCCGATGAAATGGGGTACTCAAATTCAACTTTGTACCCAAAGCTTTTTGCAACTTCCTCCAAAATCGTAAAGTAAATCTCCGATCTCTATCTGATATAATAGAAATAGGCACTCCGTGCAATCTAACAATCTCGTCTATGTACAACTCAACTAGCTTGTCAAGTGAATAGTTAGTTCGTACCAGAATAAAGTGAGCCGATTTCGTCAATCTATCAACAACTACCCATATGACATCTTTCTTCTTCGGAGTCAAGGGTAATCCAGTTACGAAATCCATCATAATTCTGTCCCATTTCCACTCAAGAATCATCACAGACTGAATAAATGGTGTCTCCAAATCTTTAAAGAAAATACAATGGCAGCTAATTCCAAGTCATGCGTCGAATAATTCTTTTTGTGCAGCTTCAACTGTCTCGAGGCATAAGCTATCACTTTGCCCTCTTGCATCAACACACATCCAAGACTGTTCAATGACGCATCGCTGTAAATCACAAACTCTTTTCCCGACTCAGGTTGTACTAAAATCAGTGTCTCGGTCAACAATTCCTTCAACTGCTTAAAACTCTTTTGACATTTCTCAGACCATTCAAACTTAACATCTTTTTGTAACAATCTTGTCATAGGTGTTGCGATTATCGAAAATCCTTTGACAAATCATCGATAATACCCGGCTAAATGTAAAAAGCTTCTAACCTTGGATACATTCCTCAGCGATTTCCAAACAACAATTGCCAAAATATTACACGAGTCAACCTTTATACCTTTTGCAGAGACAATATGTCCCAAAAATCTAACTTCTCGGAGCCAAAACTCACTTTTTCTTAACTTAGCAAACAATTTCTTATCTCTCAAGGTCTACAATACAATTCTTAAATGTTCGACATTCTCAGTCTCATCCCGAGAATAAATCAAAATGTCATCAATAAACACAACGACAAACTTATCCAAAAACGGTAGGAAGATCCGAATCATCAATTCCATAAAAATAGCAGGAGCATTAGTTACCAAAAGGTAACAAGAAATTCATAATGCCATACCTCGTTCTGAATGCAATTTTTGGCACATCCGAGTCTTTAACTCTCAGCTGATAGTAGCCGGATCTCAAATCTATCTTTGAAAACACTGTTGTCCCTTTCAACTAGTCTAACAAATCATCAATCCTCGGTAATGAATACTTGTTCTTTATATAACCTTGTTGAGTTGATGATAATTGATACAAAGTCTCATGGATCCACATTTCTTCTTGACAAATAATACCGGTACACCCTAGGGAGAAAAACTCGGTCTCGCAAATCCCTTATCTGTCAACTCTTGCAATTGAGATTTCAGTTCTTTCAACTTGGTTGGAGCCATTCTATACAGAGCTATCGATATCAGTGGAGTCTCCGATACCAAATCAATAGCAAACTCCACCTCTCTGACCGGTGGTAACCCTTGCAACTCTTCTGGAAACACATCTAGATATTCACAAACTACCGGTACTGATTCGATCTTCAATTCAGATTCCTTAGTATTCAATACATACGAAAGATAAAATTCATAACCCTTTCTTACATACCTTTGAGCCGACATCGACGAAATCACAATAGGCAATTCAACCAATTCTTTCGATTCAACCCGAAGATTTTCATTGTTTTGACATTTCAATTCAATAACTTTTCGTCTACAATTCACTACTACATCATGTAAAGTCAACCAATCCATTTCAAGTGTCATATCAAACTCATCAAATGAAAAAAGCATTAAGTCAGTAGGAAAACAGTGACCCCGAATCATTAAAGGATAACTCTTGCAAACTTTATCAACTAAAACATATTTACCTTAGGGGTCCGACACCTTAATCACAAACTTAGTAGACTCAACACGAAAAGTCTTACTAGATACTAAATTCATGCAAATATAGGAATGAGTCGGTCCAGGATCAATTAATGCAACTACATTAGTATCATAGAGAGAAAATGTACCAATGATCACATCAGGGGAGGATGCATCCTAGCAAGCACGAATGGCATAAGCTCTTGCAGGTGCCCTAGCTTCCTATCTCACAGCTAAGTCTTTGGATAGTCCTCTGCTACTGGTCTCATTTTCCGTATTTCTCATTAGCCTCCCTTTAGTAGCAGTATTACTCGATCTTGCATTCTAAAAATTATCTTTTTCAACCATTTCCAGGTAATCCCGAATAAAGTGATCTTGGGAGCCGCATTTAAAGCAGGCCCGGATATTTATCCTACATTCACCGGTATGTTGTTTACCACAGTGTTGGCATTCAGGCTTATTAGACCTAGTATTACAACACTCGCTATGGATGTAGTTTGGCCTTAGAACCCAAATATTACTTCCCACGATCTCGGTTGGGATACCCGATAGAAGCATTGGAGCGAGTATACAAATCTCTCGATTTCTTTGACAAGGATTGAAATGACTTATTTATCGGCCTCTTTCTCGAATCTCTAGTCTTAAACTCAATTTTTCTCTTTTCTTTGCTTAACTCTTCGGCTTTGCAAGCTCGTTCAGCTAGTCCAACAAATTCTTTCAGCTCGAAAATCCCAACTAACAGTCTAATGTCCTCATTCAGTCTGTCTTCAAATATTTTACACATAATAGCCTCTGTCGAGACGCATTCCTGAGCATACTTACTGAGCCTAACAAACTCTCATTCGTATGTAGTCACAATCCTACGGCCTTGTTTCAGCTCTAAGACCTTTTTACGTTTCTGATCAATAAACCTTTGACTGATGTACTTCTTTCTAAATTCCTCTTGGAAGAAGTCCCAAGTAACTCTTTCCCTCGGTACCACAGATATAAGAGTGTTCCACCACTGATAATTCGTATCCATCAGAAGTGATATAGCACATTTCAAGCAATCATTTTGTGTGCAAGAAAGTTAGTCAAATACCCGGAAAGAGTTCTCGGGCCAAAATTCTGCTCTCTTAGGATCATCATCGATATATGCTCTAAATTCTTCAGACCCTGGCTTTCGAATCTTATTGACCGAAAGCTTGTTCAGTCTTACCAATTCCACACCTTAGGGAGCTATGGGAACCGATTGAGGGTTAGGTGGGGGGTGGAGGATGTTGGGCAGTCAGATTTTTCTGAATAAACTCGGTGAACCACTCATTCATCCTTTGGAAGAAGGCTTCCCTAGCCTCTCCTCCTTGAGTAATCGTCAGAAGTCTACTTTCAGATGGAGCGGTCCCTTGAACGAGAGCCGGTGCATTACTTTCTACGTCATCAGCTACTTCTCAGTCAGGATCTATTTACTATATGAAAACACAATTTAAATTTTCAGGGGTCGTCACACTATCAAAATTTATATATGGCACGTATAGCTAGACTCTTACACACGCTACGTTAGCCGAGGATCGACTAAACCATAGCTTTGATACCAATAAATGTAACACCCCTTACCCATATTCGATGCTGAAACAGGGTATGAGGCATTACCAAACTCACCTCACAAGAAACCATACAATTCCGAGTCATGAATTTGTGTCCAAATTAAAATTATTTAAAATTAAACATAAAGTCCCTATCACGAGCCTACGAGGCCCAAAACATGCTTTTGGAATGGTTTGGGACTAAATTGAGAACTTTAGAAATTTTTACAAAACTTATAAAAATTTTCCACTATACAGGGGTCGTGTCCTGACCCCGTGTAGCTCTTAGACTTGTAACCCATGAACAAATTGAGGTCACACGCCCATGTACTAGGCCGTGTGGAAAATCAATTTTCATGAAATAGGTGCAGACTTCACACGACCAGGGCACACGACTGTGTTCGAGGCCGTGCCATCCACATGACTGAGACACATGCCAATGTCTCTTCCCGTGTGCTCAATTTTGAGAATTCTGTTTTCTAAAATTATGGTGCAGGGGACATGCGGCCAGATCACAAACCCATGGGGCTGACCGTGTGTCACACATGGCCTAGACACACGCCTGTGTGGAAAAATAAAGGCTATTTACAATGCTATTTTCCACCCTTATTCACACATACACTTACACCAAATCAAAGGCAAAAAACATGGCATACTTAGGCAACCAATCGTCCACAATCATGGCTAAATCATATCATTCATTACCAACACTTGACATATTTACTATAGGATATCTTACCAAATCAATTCATACCAAACTCACATCCAAAAGTGTCAACATGAATACTTTCATCATGCACCATTCTACTTGGATTTCCTAGCACACTAAAGGACCAATCTCATCCATTTCACCATAAATCATGTAACCATAATAAACATATAGCAACCCATTACAAAACAAATGAACGAAAAGGCATTAGCACATATACATATATAATTGGGCGTACAACCATTTTAGCCAAAATAAGCCAATTACATGGCTAAATACCAAATCACCTTAAACAAACGTAAGCCAATACGTTTGGCCAAATCAAATGACACATATAATAAAATGACCAAGTCCCTATACATGCCATACTTTCAAATTACTAAGATCATCAAATACATAAAATAACAGTTTTGACAGTGTGAGGCAAATCTCCAACGATCTCCGATCCGAGCTAGATTGGCGACACTATAAAAACATGAAAACTAAACAGAGTAAGTTATGTAGCTTAGTAAGCTCATATGCAAGAAATAAGCAAACTTACCATACATGTAACTGTCAAATAATATAACATAATTAAATGTACATTTACCATGGTCTCATAATCATATCTCATTCCATCACAAAAATTACCTTAGTTTCATCATTTTAAGCATTTAATAAACATGAGCTTTACGTACGTACCTGAACCATCTCGAAATGAAGTCACACATATTCTCATCTTTGACATACCCGTGAACCACTCAATATAACAATGTCGGATACTCAAGAAATTTGCACACTAAGTGCCATATATGTAGCCAATTCTACCTCAATCTCATATCACATAATTGCTCACTCTCAAGCTATCAATAGGCCTACTCACACAAGCTATCAGTCAAGACGTAGCTACGCGGTGCTGCTCACACAAGCTGTCAAGTATCCGAAACATATGCCGCTATACTCAACCACCAGTTGGACGTACAAGACCAGCACCCGGATCACATATTCACATAACAGATACTAACCCTAATGACATGTCACTTGTATCCTACCTTATTCCTAAAGTTCAAACAAGATTTCTTGCTTGTCGATTCGTCTTCGGACTCGTTCATAGGATTAAGCTCATACAAATTTATCAAACATACAATTCATGCCATATTAAAGCAATAAAATGCAATCATATTAAAGCTTATTTTTAATATATGAACTTACCTCGGGACAAAATGGCAAATAGTTCGATTTAGTCCACAACTTTATTCTTTCCCCGGTCTAGGTCAGAACCTCGTCCTTCTTGATCTATAATATCAAATTTAACTTATTCAATTATCAAATTATTCAATTTAATCCCAAAAAAACCTTATGGAAAAATTACATTTTTGCCCCTAGCTTTTCAACTTTTTACATTTTAGTCCTTAGTCTCGTAAAATGAATTTCATCCAATTTCTTCATTACCCAAGCCTAACTGAATCTTTTTCATGCTCATAACAGCCCACATTTTTCATTTATTCACATTTTAACACGCATTTTACAACTTTTACAAATAGGTCCCTATTTGACATTTTCATCAAAAATCACTTTGTAAATGTCATTTACCTAACATTAAACATACATTTTCTACCATTAGACATCAAAATACACAAATATTCAACATGGGTTGTAACTAGAGGTGTGCATGGATTGGGTCGGGCCGGGCCCATAAAAAAATTTTGGCCCATTTTCAAGGCTCGGGCCCAGCCCGGGCCGAAATATGGGCCTAGAAATTTGTCCAAGCCCGGCCCGACCATATTAAAATTTTTTTTTGCTTTTTTTATTAAATAAAAAACTTTAAAATATAATAAATCAAATACATTTAAAACATAAAAACAAATATTAAAACAAAAAACAAATAAAAAATAAGACTAAAATAATTCTTAAAATAATACATAAATTAAAAATAAAATAAAAAGTAATTATATTAAAATTGAAAAATTGAAAAAAATTAAAATTAAATTAAGAACTAAATTATATTAATAACAAAAGTTTTACAATATTAAAATAACATTAAAAACAACAAAAAGAGTAAAGTAAAATACTAAAGTTACTTAAAATTAAAAATAAAAAATTTTAAAAATAATTTAATATTAAAATCAGGCCGGGATCGGGCCAAAAAAATCTTACTCGAGGCCCGGCCCATTTTCTAAACGGGCCTCGTTTTTTGTCCAAGCCTATTTTTCGGGCCTATATTTTTACCCAAACCCTCATATTTTTCGGGCGGGCCTTCAGGCCGGGCCGCCCGGCCCATGCACACCTCTAGTTGTAACACCCCTTACCCGTATTTAGTGCTAGGACAGGGTATGAGGCATTACTAGACTTAAGCAAAATCAAACATACAGAACCAGGACACAAAACTTCATTCAACTAAAACCAATCAATTAAATTCAATTTGTCTCTATTATGGACCTACGAGGCCCAAAACATACATCATTAGCGGTCCGGGACTAAACCGAGAACTTACAAAAATTCTAAGAAAATTTCTAGGAAAAGCCTCACATGCCCGTGTGGAGGCAATGCACACGCCCGTGTGCTTGGGGACACGCCCATGTCCCACACTTGTGTGGAATTATTGGATTTATTTTCCAATTCGAACCTACAGGGATTTTCACACAACTAAGCACACGCCCGTGTCCGTGGCCCATGTCCCTCACACGGCCTGGGACACACCCGTGAAGTAGCCCGTAAGATTTTAGTGAGCATTTTGTTTATGACGTCATCATACAAATTTGAGGCACACGCCCGTGGCCAGAGACCATGTCCTCCACACGGTTGAGAAACACGGTCGTGTCTCTACCCGTGTGTTTACTACCGTGCATGTTAACCTAAAACTCAAGTTGTAGGGAACACACAGCCGAATGACACACACATGGGGCTGACTGTGTGTCATACACAGCCTAGACACAAACCCGTGTGTCTACCTGAGTGGACCATTTAGAAGCTATTCTACAAGCCATTGGTCACTGTTGAGTAATCATACACTTCCATTTGTTCAATGGCATATCCCATGATATATTTGGACACTTAAACATGCAACATTATAGCATCACTATGGCCCCTTTTCATACTAGTCCATTAGTGTTCATACAACATTATCTTTTAGTCATTCCACACCAATCTCATGGTTTACCATATTCTTTATTATCAATCCATTATGAGTGGTAAATCACACAACCACATACAAGCAAATAAATAGTCATCCATCAAACCAACACATACACATCTTCGAATGCATGCAAAGGTAAACTTAGGGATACATCCTAATCATTAATATAGACCAAATCAGATGGCCACATACAAAATAATCAATGCCCAAATGAGCCATTACACTTGGCTACTTCAACATGACACATATACACAAAATAGACAAGTTTTCTATACATACCATGACTAAAATAACTAAACCCATTTATACCCAAAATCCTTGAAGATAGTGTGATCTGAGCTCCGACGTCTCCCGATCCTTTGAGCTAACTTGACGTATCTAATGAGAAGGGAAAAGAGAGGAGGGTAAGCTATAAAGCTTAGTAAGTACACATACAAATAATCTACATTTTTGCAATTGTTAATAATCTACGCATAATTACTTATCCATTATGATACTTTTCATCATGTCATATATATATACTTTACCTTCCATATTCATATGCACATGCTTATCCAAATACATATCTTTCCATAATATTATCATATACTAAGTCATCATAGGGTTTTAGTACATACCTGTGCCATCTTGCAGACATATGGCTCACTTAAATTTTACTTTCGGAATTCATATTACGTTACCCGTTGAACACTTGGAATATGATTCGGACACACGGAAGAACTGCACAGAAGTGCCTGAACGTAGCCTTGGCTACCTGACAGAAAGTGTACCGAAGCGCCTCATATCATAGAATCACTTGCCGCTCTCAATGGGGCTACTCAAAGAGCTAAGAGAGTATCCGAACACAACTTAGGATACCCAGTACCTGGACCTTAGCATGTATTACATATTAAATGAGCTCGTAACATACATGACTATCCTAGTGACATGTCACTTGTATCCTCAACTATTCCTAAGGTTCAAACGGGATTTTAGACTTCCAGACCTTTACCGAACGTACTCCCATAATGGTTTCTTTCACATGGCCAACGTCTCATAATCATATAGCAAATCATCAAGACATGTTATATTATCAACATAGCCAAATAAGCATATTAAGCATACATATATCAATAAATCATTTAATAACAATAATTAATGTATTTATTTGCATATGTACCTACCTCGATACAAAATATTAGAAATCGAGCCTAAACCTCATAAACCTTCTTCTTTCCCCGGTCAAGGCCGTATCTCGATTTTCTTGATCTATAATACTAAATTTGGCTCGTTTAATACTTACATTACTTAAAACGACCCAAAATTCATACTTGGGTAAAATTACTATTTTACCCCTATACTTTCATATATTTGTAATTTTGTCCCTAGGCTCGAATAATACAATGTATGGGATTTCTTAGTTACCCAAGCCCAGCCGAACATTTTTCATGTTCATAACAGCCCACATTCTTCTTCCTTTCACATTTTTCTACACTCTTCTACAACTTTTACAAAATAGTCCTTAAAGCCCTTTTCATGGAAATCTACTTAGTAAAAGTTGTTTACCATCCTTTAAGCTCTCATATCCTTCCATAAATCATCAAAACATAAGCTTCTCATGCATGGGTAAACTTCTAAACATGAACCCTAGCATGAAATATGGGTAGAAAAAGAGAGAGCAAGTTACCGGGATTTCAAAAATATAAAGAACATTAAAAACGGGGCACGGGAGCACTTACTATAGAGCTTGGAAAGCTTGAAAACCTAGCTATGGAGAACCCTAAAATTTTGGCAGCAACATGGAGAGAATGAGCTGATTTTTGACTTATTTTCCCTTTTTATTTCATTAATATACCAAATGACCAAAATGTCCCTAATGTCTTTCCTTCAAATTTTTCCATTCAAGGCCATTTTTGTCCAAAAACTTAGAAATTGGGAAAATTAATCTTTAAGACCTCCTAATTAGTAATCCAAAGCAATTTCATACAAATTGCTTCAAAAACAAAAATTTTGCAACTTATTCAATTTGGTCCCTTATTTCCAATTGAACACCTTATACTTAGAATTTCTTCATGAAACTTTAACACATGCATATATTCATATTCTAAACCTCATAACAATCATAAAATCAATATTTTAATATCGGATTTGTGGTCCCAAAACCACTATTCCAACTAGGCCCTATTTTGGGATGTTACATTTCTCCCCCTTAGGGACTTTCGTCCTTGAAAGTTTTTCCAGTAAACAGGTACGGATATTGACTTCTCATAGTCTCCTTTGGTTCCCAAGTGGCTTCTTCAACCCCATGTCTATGCCATAATACCTTCACAAGGGCAATACTTTTGTTCCTCAGTTGCTTAACTTCATTGGCCAAAATCTTAATCGGTTCCTCACGTAAGTCATGTCAGGTTGAATTTCAACCTCTGTCGGGGTAATCACATGCGAGTGGTCCAATCTATATCGATGTAACATGGATACATTGAACATGTCATGGATCCTTTCCAATTGTGATGGCAGGGCTAAGCGATAGGTAACCGGTCCTATTCTCTCAATAATCTCATAAGGCCCAATAAAATGAGGACTTAATTTGCCTTTTCCACCAAATCTTAAAACCGTTCTCAAGGGTGATACCTTCAAGAATACTTTGTCACCCACTTGATACTCAATTTCTTTTCTTTTAAAATCCGCATACGATTTTTATCTATCCGACACTGCTTTCAAACAATCTTGAATCACCTTAACTTTATCCTCGGTTTCTTAGATCAAATCAACTCCAAAAATTTTATTTTCCTTAAGCTCTCTCTAATACAAAGGAGTTCAACAGTTTCGGTCGTATAATGCCTCATAATGTGCCATCCTTAAACTAGACTGACAACTGTTTTTGTAAGAAAATTCAACCAAAGGTAGACAATTTTCCCAACTACCTTGAAACTCAAGAACACAACATCTAAGCATATCTTCAAGTGTCTGAATTATTCTCTCGGATTGTCCATCAGTTTGTGGGTGGAAAGCAGTAATAAAATTCAGTTTCATTCCCAAAGCCGCTTCCAACTTTTTCCAAAATTACGACGTAAATCTCGAATCTCTATCCAAAATAATCGACAATGGCACACCATGAAGTCTAACAATCTCTGAAATGTACAAATCGATTAACTTATCTAGAGAATAATTTGTGCCTACCGGTATAAAATAAGCCAATTTAGTCAATCTATCAACTGTCACCCAAATAGCATCTCTCTTTCTTGGAGTTACTGGCAACTCGGTCACAAAATCCATAGTGATATGTTCCCATTTCCACTCAGGGACCACAATAGGCTCGAGTAAACCGGAGGGTACTTGATGTTCAGCTTTAACCTATTGACAAATAAAACATCTTGTTACAAATTTCGAGATATCCTTTTTCATGCCATTCCACCAATAAACTTTCTTCAAGTCATTGTACATCTTGGTACTTCCCAGATGAACTGACATGTGACTGTTATGTGTCTCGTGTAAAATAGTCTGGATCAACTCGGCATTCTTTGGGACACATATTCTTCCCCAAAAGCTCAAGCATCCATTGGAGCCAATCTGAAAGTCAAGTTCACTGGTTGCTTCACTCTGAACTTTCTTAGCTTGTAATTCCTCATAGGATTTTTAAGCTTCACAAATCTGACGGAGAAGAGTCAGCCTAGCTCTCAATTCAGCTAAAATGGAACCATCGTCATATAAGGTCATATGTGTATTCATTGCCCTCAAAGCGAATAGAAACTTCCTACTCAAAGCGTCAACGACCACGTTCGCCTTTCCCGGATGATAATCAATTATAAGCTCATAATCTTTCAACATTTCCAACCATCTTCGTTGTCTTAAATTCAAATCTTTGAGTTATCAAATACTTAAGGCTCTTATGATCAGTATAGACATGGCATTTTTGCCCGAACAAATAATGACGCCAAATCTTCAAGGCAAAAACTATGGCGGCCAATTCCAAATCATGAGTTGGATAATTCTTCTCATGAGGTTTCAGCTGTCTTGAAGCATAAGCTACAACTTTTCCTTCTTGCATAAGCACACATCCTAGTCCATTCAAGGACGCATTGTTGTAGATTACAATTTCTTTCCCTGGTTCTGGTTGTACTAGCACTATCGCCTTTGTCAATAGCATTTTCAACTTTTCAAAGCTTTGTCCACTCAAACTTAAAATCCTTTTGCAGCAGTCTCATCATAGCAGTGGTTATCATAGAAAATCCTTTTACAAAGCTTCGGTAATAACCGGCTAAGCCCAAAAAGTGCCTAACTTCGATTACATTCCTTTGAGGCTTCCATTTTACTAGGATCAACCTGAATACCATCACTGGAAACAATGTGGCCTAAGAATCCAACTTCTTGAAGCCAAAACTCACTTTTACTGAACTTGGCATATAATTGCTTATCCCTCAAAGTCTGTAAAATGATCCTCAGATGTTCGGCATGTTCTGTCTCATCTCTAGAGTAAATTAAAATGTCATCTATGAACACTACAACAAACTTATCCAAGTATGCACGAAATATTCTATTCATCAAATCCATAAACACAATCGGAGCATTCGTCAATCCAAAAGGCATAACAAGGAACTCGCACCTAGTAATAATCGGACCTCAAGTCTATCTTGGAAAACCATGTTGCTCCTTTTAGTTGATCGAACAAATCATCAATTCTTGGCAATGAATATTTTTTCTTAATTGTTACCTTATTAAGTTGCCGGTAATCAATACATAATCTCATGGAACCATCTTTCTTCTTTACGAATAACATGGGAGCACCCCAAAGTGAAAACCTGGGTCTCGCAAAGTCTTTGTCAACCAATTCTTGCAACGGTGACTTTAAATCCCTTAACTTTGTTGGAGCCATCCTATACGGAGCGATAGAGATAGGTGCAGTCCCTGGCATTAACTCAATACCAACTTCAACTTCCCTAACCGGGGTAAACCTGGAAATTCTTCTGGGAACACATCTACAAACTCACATACAACAGGCACTGATTCGACTTTCAACTCAGGTTCATTTGTATTCAACACATAAGCTAGATATGCTTCATATCCTTTTCTCATACATTTCTGAGTGGTCATCAAAGAAATTACGAGTAGCAAGCCATTAAGTTCATCTGATTCGACTCGAAGGACTTCACCACTCTCATGTCTCAATTCCATAACTTTCCATTTACAATCTACTATAGCAACATGAAGTGTCAACCAATCCATACCCAAAATAACATCGAATTCTTCAAACAGCAACAACATCAAGTCGGCCGAAAAACAAAGACATCTAATCATCAAAGGGCATTTCTTGCATACTTTATCGACTAAGACATGTTTGCCTAATGGGTTTGACACTCTAATCACAAATTCTGTAGACTCCACGGGTAAATTCAAGCTAGATGCCAATTTCATGCATGAATACGAATGTGTCGATCCTAGATCTATCAAAGCAATAACAACGGTGTCATAAAGAGAAAATGTACCAGTGATTACGTCAGGTGATGATGCTTCCTCTCGTGCTCGTATGGCATAGGCTTTAACTGGAGCCCTAGCCTCAGATTGTACTGACGTCTCTCATGTCATATTTTTTGTTGCCAGCTCCAGTACCGGCACTTTTCGGGGGTCTCGTCTTTGAAGCGAAACCATTCTGTCTTGTATTCTAAAATTTCTCATCCATCTCGGAACAATCCTTAATAAAGTGGTCTTTAGAACCACATCTATAACACATCCTATCATTCCTCCTACATGAGTCTGAATGACGTCTTCCGCATTATTCACACTCGGGTTGACGAGGTTTAGCGTCTCCTACGCTAGCTACAGGTGTAGCCTGAGTCCAGAAACCCAAACTTTGCTTCTTATGATTTCTATGGGAGTGTCCTGCTGATGCATAAGAACGAGAATACAGATCTTTAGATTTCTTAGACTGAGTTGGGGTCGATCTGTTCATCATTCTCTTTCGCATATCTCTAGCTTCCTACTCAGCTTTCTTCTTCTCCCTTGTCAATTCTTCAGCCTTACATGCCCTTTCAATGAGCACAACAAATTCTTTAGTTCAAGGATGCCCACTAACACCCTAATATCCTCATTAAGTCCGTCCTCAAACCTTCTGCACATCTTAGCCTCAGTGGGCACACATTCTCAAGCATACTTACTAAGCTGGACGAACTCTCATTCCTATTCGGTAACCGACATACGACCCTATTTAAGTTCAAGAAATTCCTTACGTTTTTGGTCGATAAACATCTCACTAATATACTTCTTATGGAATTCCTCCTAAAAGAAGTCCCAAGTGACCGCCTCCTTAGGCACAACCGAAATCAAAGTCTTCCACCAATGGTAGGCATCATCCGTCAAAAATGAAATAGCACACTTCAAACACTCTTCAGGTGTACAACACAGTTTATCGAACACCCGAATACAATTCTCGAGCCAAAACTCGGCTCTCTCAGCATCATCCTCAGTGTTAGCTGTAAACTCCTCTGCTCCTTGTTTTCGAATCTTATCCACAAGAGTTTTAGAAAATCTCATAAAATCTATACCTTGGGGCATCACGGGTACAGGCTGAGGGTTCAGAGGGGGTGGAAGAGGTTGCGTCTGAGTTGCTGGGTTCGCATGGACAAACTTAGCATACCAATCATTCATCATTTGGAAGAAGGCCTCTCTAGCCTCTCCCTTAGCTCACAGTTACGGGTCTACTTTCTTCAGGCACCGTCCCTTAAGTGGGGGCTAGTGCATTGCTTTTTACGTCATCTGCTATAGCTCGGTCGGGATCCATTACTATATGAAAAACACAGTTTAATATCGTCAGGAGTCGTCACACTATCACAATTTACGCATGGCATGTATAACTAGACTTAGACACATGCTACGTAGTCCAAGAACCGACTAAACTATAGCTCTAATACCAATAAATGTAACACCTTTACCCGTATCCGATGCCAGGACAGGGTATGAGGCATTATCGGACTTAAGCAGAATCAAACATACAAAATCGGGCCACAAAACTTCATTCAACTAAAACCAATCAATTAAAGTCAATTTGTCCCTATTATGGTCCTACGAGGCCCAAAACATACATCATTAGTGGTACAGGACAAAACCGAGAACTTACGGAAATTCTAAGAAAATTTCTAGGTTAAAGCCTCAAACGCCCGTGTGGAGGAAATGCCCAAGCCCGTGTGCTTGGGGACATGCCCATGTCCCACACACGTGTGGAATTATTGGTTTTATTTTCCAATTCAAACCTACAGGGGTTTTCACATGGCTGAGCACACGCTCGTGTCCTTGGCCCGTGTCCCTCACACGGCCTGGGACACACCCGTGTAGTAGCCCGTGGGATTTTAGCGAGCATTCTGTTTATGACGTCATCATACAAATTTAAGGCACACGCCCGTGGCCAGAGGCCATGTCCTCCACACGATTGAGACACACGGTCGTGTTTCTGCCCATGTGTTTACTACCATGCATGTTAACCTAAAATTCAAGGTGTAGGGGACACACAGCAGAATGACACGCCCATGGGGCTGACCGTGTGTCACACACGGCCTAGACACATACCCGTGTGGACCATTTGAAGGCTATTCTCCAAGCCATTGGTCACCCTTGAACAATCATACACTTTCATATGTTCAACGGCATATCCCATGATATATTTGGACACTTAAACATGCAACATTATAGCATCACTATGACCCATTTTCATACTAGTCCATTAGTGTTCACACAACCTTATCTTTTGGTCATTCCACACCAATCTCATGGTTTACCATATTCCTTATTATCAATCCATTATGAGTGGTAAATCACGCAACCACATACAAGCAAATATATAGTCATCCATCAAACCAACACATACACATCTTAGAATGCATGTAAAGGTAAACTTAGGGATACATCCCAATCGTTAATATAGACCAAATCAGATGGCCACATACAAAATAATCAATGCCCAAATGAGCCATTACACTTGGCTACTTCAACATGACACATATACAAGAAATAGACAAGTTTCCTATACATGCCATACCAAAATTATTCAACCCTTTTATACCTAAAATCCTTGAAGATAGTGTGATTTGAGCTCCGACGTCTCCTGATCCTTTGAGCTAGCTTGACGTATCTAAAGAGAAGGGAAAAGAGAGGAGGGTAAGCTATAAAGTTTAGTAAGTACACATACAAATAATCTACATTTTTGCAATTGTTGATAACCTATGCATAATTACTTATCCATTATGATACTTTTCATCTTGTCAAATATATATATACTTTACCTTCCATATTCATATGCACATGCTTATCCAAATACATATCTTTCCATAATATCATCATATACTAAGTCCTCATAGGGTTTTAGTACATACCTGTTCCATCTTGCACAAATATGGCTTACTTAAATTTTACTTTCACAATTCATATTACGTTACCCGTTAAACACTTGGAATATGATTCGGACACACGCAAGAAATGCACAGAAGTGCCTGAACGTAGCCTTGGCTACCTGACAGAAAGTACACCGAAGTGTCCCATATCACAGAATCACATACCGTTCTCAACGGGGCTACTTAAAGAGCTAAGAGAGTATCCGAACACAACTTAGGATACCCAGCACCCGGACCCTAGCATGTATCACATATTAAATGAGCTCATAACACACATGACTATCCTAGTGACATGTCACTTGTATCCTCAACTATTCCTAAGGTTCAAACGGGATTTTAGACTTCCAAACCTTTACCGAACGTACTCCCATAATGGTTTCTTTCACATGGCCAATGTCTCATAATCATATAGCAAAGCATCAAAACATGTTATATTATCAACATAGCCAAATAAGCATATTAAGCATACATATATCAATAAATCATTTAATAACAATAATTAATGTATTTATTTGCATATGTACTTACCCCGATACAAAATATTAGAAATCGAGCCTAAACCTCGTAAATCTTATTCTTTCCCTGGTCAAGGCCCGTATCTCGATTCTCTTGATCTATAATACCAAATTTAGCTCGTTTAATACATACATTACTCAAAACAACCCAAAATTCATACTTGGGTAAAATTACTATTTTACCCCTATACTTTCATATATTTGCAATTTAGTCCCTAGGCTCGAAATACAATGTATGGGATTTCTTAGTTACCCAAGCCCAGCCAAACATTTTTCATGTTCAGAACAGCCCACATTTTCTTTCCTTTCACATTTTTCTACCCTCTTTTACAACTTTTACAAAATAGTCCTTAAAGCCCTTTTCATGAAAATCTACTTAGTAAAAGTTATTTACCATCCTTTAAACTCTCATATCCTTCCATAAATCATCAAAATATAAGCTTCTCATGCATGGGTAAACTTCTAAACATGAACCCTAGCATGAAATATGGGTAGAAAAAGAGAGAGCAAGTTACTGAGATTTCAAAAATACGAAGAATATTAAAAACGGGGCTTGGGAGCACTTACTATAGAGCTTGGAACGCTTGAAAACCTTAACTATGGAGAACCCTAAAATTTTGGCAGCAACATGGAGAGAATGAGCTGATTTTTGACTTATTTTCCCTTTTTATTTCATTAATATACCAAATGACCAAAATGCCCCTAATGCCTTTCCTTCAAAATTTTCCATTCAAGGCCATTTTTGTCCAAAAACTTAGAAATTGGGAAAATTAATCTTTAAGACCTCCTAATTAATAATCCAAAGAAATTTCATAAAAATTGCTTCAAAAATAAAAATTTTGCAACTTATTCAATTTGGTCCCTAATTTCCAATTGGACACCTTATACTTAGAATTTCTTCATGAAACTTTAACACATGCATATATTCATATTCTAAACCTCATAAAAATCATTAAAGCAATATTTTAACATCGGATTTGTGGTCCTAAAACCACTATTTCGACTAGGCCCTATTTTGGGATGTTACATGGGTAAAATTTTAGACTTTGATTTTCTTTCAAATTAGTCCTTGAAATAGCTAAATCAATTTACAACATTCACAAAAATGTAAAAATCATTAAAAATGGGACAAAGACGGACTTACAATCGAGCTTGGAAGTTGGCCAAACCCTAGCTACGACTTCTCCTTGTGAATTTCGGCCATGGGGGATCCAATTAAAAAGGATGACATCATTTTATTAGTTAATTTTGTCTTTATTTACCAAATGATGAAAATGCCCTTCACTTAAAACTTTGAAATTTTATCTAACCATGTCTACTTTTGTCCAATTAAAGTACAATGGTCTAATTACCATTCAAGAACCTCCAATTTAAAATTTCATTGCAATTAGACACCTCTAGCTTCTAGAACACATATTTTGCACCTTGCAATTTAGTCCTATTAGTCAAATTGGACACTATATCAATAAAATTTCTTAACAAAATTTTCACACAATCATTCAATCATGCTATAAACCTTAAAGAAACAATAAAATAAATATTTCTACTTCATATTTTCGGTCCCGTAACCACTTTCGATTTGATCCTAAAACGAGCTATTACAATAAAAGTCTATTGTTATGGACCGAAAATGAGACAATTGTGGCAATTGAAGTAGTGGGAGATGTACATATTTATTTTGATAATTTTAGGATGATTATTTTGAAAGACTTTTTCTATGTACCAAGTCTCAAAAGAATCTTGATTTATAAAATAATGGCTTGATCATGACTTTTAATAATAGTATTACAATAATTGGAAATCACAAAATTATCTGTTGTCACACCCAAACTTCTAAAATGCCCAAGCTCAATGAGGAGTCAGGGAACTGATTGAATAGTATTGGGAAGTTGGAGGTGCTAGCGAGAAATTTAAATATTTTAGCGGCTAGTTTGGAGGAAGTTTGACTCTTATCTGGTTTGGTTAGATTGGGACTGACTGGTTACATAGTGGGGAACAAAATAATTAGAACTGTATGGTGGTGATGGTCTGTGAAGATCCTTCCATGATGATATATATAGAAAAAGGGACGAGAGAAGTGGAAGATTTCTTTAAGATTGTTTACACATTCTCCTCTAAATTATCATCTTCTTCTCCAGCCGTTTTGAGGAAAAAGAGGTTGTAGTCGTGGGCGACGCTACATGTTGTAGTAGTCATAGGCATGGATGTCTAAGACGAAGAAAATATAAAGAGAAAGTTGACAGGACTAAGAAAATGTTAGCTTTCGGGCAAGCCACAGAGATGATGATAAGAAAATAAGGTGAGTTTCTACATCCTACTTTTGAGTGATAAATGTTGATATGTTGTTTGCATGGACTAGGGGATATATGAGTAGGATTATTGAGTCATGGCTAGCTATTTACTCTTGCTTTAAGCTATTTACTCTTGCTTTAAGATATATATTGGTTAGATGTATATATTGCATGAAATCTAGGGAAAACCTCTATGAGATAGTTAAATTTTAGGAAGGGAAATGGAGAGTGAACCTTTAGTTATCGCCTCGGGTGAAGCTCTTGACCTTGGAAAGGGAACACTGCAATGTTCGAGCATCAAGGTTAAGTGGTGTTAAGGAGGTAATGGGATGAGGATTCCGGAATTGAAATCATGGAAAGGTATTTATTGCAAAGGCGGTATCAACTGATCTTTCGGGTTGACATCGTGATGATTGTATATGGTGTAAAACCATAGATGAAAGATGTTATATAAGTCTCGTATGTGGTACGTATCATAAGACCATGGATGAAAGCTGTTAAGGCAGCATGGTACAAGATAAAGGTATATGACGTAATACCATGGATGAAAGATGCCATGGTGGCCTCGTATGATGTATATGGTGTAAGGCTATAGATGAAAGATGCTATAACAACTAGGTATGATAAGTGAGACCATAGATGAAGGCCTCTATGGCATTGAAAGATAGTGCGCCAGGGTGGCGAACTGGTGTAAGACCATGGATGAAAGACTCCACGGCATCCATAGCAATGAAGTCCACCAAGACAGTAAACACTAAATAGATAGTTCGTTGGGACAGTAAACACAAGGTGGTCTGCCCAGACCAAGGGAATACAAGGAATGAAGGGTGAAAGACCTTAGCTTAGTTAAGGTAACTCAATAAATGTAACACCCCAAACCCGGCCTAGACGTTATGACCGGATTTGATGCGCCACATCGAAGCGTTCAAAACATTCCGTATTACTTAGTTTGGAAAACTTAGTTGGTGTTGTAAAAGACACTTTTAAAAGTAGGTTAAAGTGAATGGAAGCTGTGCACCAGGTAGGAAACCAGGAAGAAGAGGAGGTGAGTCCGTCGGACTGCTTAAGTACCAAGCTCCCTTCGGATCCAATCCTAGACATGCACACCGCCATTGCCACACTCTAACATCTCGTATAATTTTGAGAAAAACCGTTTGGTTATGTCCATCTTAAGAAAATGATTAAGGTTGAAAACGTTTGCTTAGCGGAAGTCTTACTTGTGTTCATGTTATTTTGAAATCACTTAACGTTTTTGAAAACGCGTCCTAGAGCTAATCCATTTCGTTAATTATCATAGTTCAGTTTTATCATAATAGAGTTAAATAATAAAGAAACAACCCAAACCATAAAATAATTAGCGGCCTTATTACAAAAAAACCCAAAACCAGAAACGAAAAATATGGAAAATCTAGTTCACCAGAAGAAAACGAATTTGCAGAAAACGTGTGGCCACTCCGAATTCCGCCCAGCTCCAAGTCCACCAACTAGGGCTCACCTGCAAGGATGGAAGAAAATGGGGTGAGTTTGGGAAAACTCAGTGTATACAAAAACCCATCCAAAGCCCAAATCATCTCGAGCCCATTGGGCCTAAGCCCTATTCAGATAACAGTACATAGTTGACCAAAGCCCTTTTCAGAACACAGTAGCAAGGCCTTAGCCGCTTTTTACATAACAGTGTGGCCTATAGGCCCAGTTCAGTAACATAGGTAACAATAGTAGTAATGCATGCAAGCCCAACTGGGGAGACTACTCAACCCACCAACCGCTACACTGCCCCGTACCAGCCCTACACTCCATGTGGGGAATATCTCAACCCACCTAGCCCTACACTCCACAGTTGCAGCAACGCTGCTCAAATATCAGTAAGTTGAGGCAAAGCCTCCAGTACGTGGATGAACCACTTTCAATACTTCCTCCATCAATACCCCAATCCCATGCAATAGATATTAATAAAGCATATCATGTACAATACAGTATTAATCAATCATGCAGTTTAGCCAATTTAAACTCTAAGGGTATTTCGGTAATTATGCTCTTTAGGGGTAATTTCGTACTTACGCAACTACACACGTTATTTCAGTAATTTTTAGCCGTTTTATGCAATTTGGTTCCACCATCTAACTAACATGCTACTTTGCCCATCTCTTACCCATATTGGTCCGTAAGCCCATTGGGCCCAGTTTTGGCCCATCGAGTCCCTTTTTCCGAAGTATGTTAAAACGTCACACGAACTTACTTACCACTTTACGGTGCCAGATCTAACAATTACTCTATGTCTTGAGAGCATTCGCATACTCACAAGCCTATGAAATTTCAGAATTTTGGCATTTCGGCTTTTGCCAAATTGAACTAAGGAAGGGTGTTCGGTACACACCTGATTCGCGACGGCTGCTACCGAGATCCCTTTCGATGTCCTACAATTGATTAGTACAGTTCTTATTTACAAACCGTAATCACTAAACCCAAAACTTGCTCAACCAAAATCGAACCATGTTCCTAAAAAGCATTTGAAGCCTTACCTTTTTGCCAAAATCGATAGCTAGCTCCGAATCCGATTGCTCCAACAGCCCACGCCTTCAATCCAACACTTAAGAAGACACTAATCATTGACAAAAAATGTCAGTTAAAAACCCTTAGAGCCACATGCCCAAATCGACAGCCTCCCTAGATTTTAGGGACTTCGGCTTTTCCTAACTTTGTAAAATAGGACCAGATCTGAGATGATGAATACTTACCCCTTACTCCTTTTTGATCTCCACGCAGTCTGGTGCAGATTTATCTTTCAAATGACGGTAGAACTCGACTCCCAAAGTTTTAAAGTTTCGGCTATAAGCCCCCAAATCTATCGTTTTTCGGCTTTTGGGTGATGAAGGAGATGACAATATAGGGCTATAACCTTGATGTAGAATTGCCGACAGGTATCTAGGGTTTAGAAAAGATGATTGTCGTTTATTAGGCACTAAAATATCGAAGGATTTGGCTTGGAAGAAATTGGCACAACTAATGTATTTTTCGAGGTTTCGGCTTTTGTGGTTTCGGCACAAGTGTTGATGAACAGCAGGTTTGATGAACGGTTTTGAAGAAGAAAAATGAAGAAAGAAGAATAGAGGGAATGGTGGTTTCGGCTAGAGAGGAAAAAGAGAGAAAAGAAAAACCTTGTGATGTCTGAGCTGAAAGGAACGGCACCACTCAATACCCTAGGTGCCGAAATACTAACCTCATAAACCTCTGCCGATTTTTCCCCCTTCAATTCCCAAAATTCGGCCAACTCCTAACCTCTCTCCTAATCCCTTAAATCTCTCCCCTTATCACTCCTTAATCCAAGCGTTTAGACTGATTCAAACTCTCCTCTAGCAGAATCCACCTGGACTCCAACACTTACCCCTCCAGCACTTAAAAATAAATGCATCTATTTGTCAACACTGGGAATCGATCCCATGCCTTCCCCAATGCTCCACACGCCACCTTTTTAGGAGCCTAGTGGCGTCACCCTTGCCACTCTACTAAGGCTCTTTTTGTGATGCCATTTACCCATAACTCTATACAAGGGCCATCTAGCCAGAACCCCTAACTCCTAAGTCCAAAAATTCAAAAATTCAACCGGGTTTTGGTCAACACATGGGCCTTCTATAAGCCCATTTACCTACTCAAAATATTAATTTCACATCCAAATACAAAATTTTAAAATCTTTACAAAATATTGAAAACCGCGAATAAATCCGAAAATCAGGATGTTACAACTAGTCCACCAATCGTGAGAGCGCATAGTCTGCCAGGACATTAACCATGAATAATATGCTAAGATTGACCATGATGGTATGAGGGTACAAAGGCATGGGAAGTCTATCAGAATGATAATGCCAAAAAGTAATATGAGAGACCCTAAAAAGGGAAGTCCTTCGAACTATAGGTATGTATATATAAGGAACACCAGGGGGCGTAGTTCTCTGAAATAGTATAGGCAATTCGTCAAAGGAAAAAGCAAAAGCAAAATGAAACCAACGAAATAGAAATCAAGTCCGTCAGAAAAGCTATGGATCTAATGAAGGATCCACAGGTGAGGATCCACGAGTGTGGGATAAGTTTGTTGACATCCTCATGGATAATAGTTCACCAAGATTAGCAAAAAACAAATAGACAAGGGAGATTGGGATAAGGTAGAGATAAATTAGCCCTACTTGGCAATCAATGTCACAAAGAAACACAACTATGTCTCATAATAAGAAAGAGTTGAATGATAGAAATCTAAAAAGGAAATGGAAAGACAATCAAAACTCCAATAAAGTCCACAATATACCAAGAGTAGACAGGGAGTTGAATTTTCTACCTAAAACATGCTTCTTTTCGTGCTATTGCAAGTTGGTTAAATTATATTGTTTCATAGATTCTCACTAATTTCATCAGAACTTATAGAATTTACTATCAAATTGCAGGACGATTGAAGACAAGGGTTTGAGAGGAGGGACCAAGCTAGCCATCGCCAGACCAATGTAGAGTAGAAGAAATTGTACGTGTATATAGAGTGGCTCCTGTAGAGACCTTGTTTTGAGGGTTAATGCAACATAATAGTTGTAATGTCATATGTAAATAGTGAGATTTTACACAGAAACTAAGGCCATAGGAAAACATCATGGAAGTTCTTTAGTGTTTGATGTTAGTGGTACTTAGGCCAATGTGTTAAAATAGATTCCACATGTAATTAAAGTTATTATGGGTGTAAAGTAGAATCAAACGGGCTCTTGTAGAATCTGATACCCAAACCCAGCGAATGGGTTGGGTATGGGGTGTTACATTTGTAATGGATGGATGTCAAATAATCTTTATTTTATCAAACCAAAGATATACACACTACTTGATAGTGGAATTTTGAATAAAAGACTTAAAACTTCTCACTCTAATGAGACGTACCTTTGGCATTTGAGACTTGATCATATTAACCAAGAAATAATCACTAGACTCTTGAAAGATGTCACTTTAAGTTCATTTAAAGAAGTTGATTTTCCACAATGTGAATCTTGGTTGGAAGGTAAGATGACTAAGCATCTTTAAATGCAAAAAGAAAGAGGGTTGTAGAACCCTTAGAACTTGTACACATTGGCGTATGTGGCCCCATGAGTGTCAATGCAAGAGGTGGTTACGAGTATTATGTAACCTATATTAATGACTATTCAAAATATGATTATGTGTACCTAATACACAGTAAGAGTGAAAGCTTTGATAAAATTTAAAAATTTTCATGCAAAAGTGGAGAAACAATTAGGATTACCCATAAAAACACTTCAGTTTGATAGAGGTGGGGAATATTTATCATATGAGTTCCTATGGTACCTCTTACAAAATGGGATTCTATCCCAATTAATCATGTCGGACACTCTACAACAAAATGGTGTGGCAAAGAGAAGGAATCAAATATTGTTTGACATGATTCGTTCAATGTTAAGTTATTCAAAGTTGTCAATCTTCTTTTGGGGATATGCGATACAAACGACTTGATATATTCTGACTGATGTACCAACTAAGCATTCATACAAATTATGGCATGGTAGGAAGCCAAATCTAAATTATTTAAGGATTTAGGGATGCTCGACCCACGAACTGTATAAAGATACGAGAAAGTTGGATTCATAGGTAGAATTGTGCATGTTTGTGGGATATATAAAAGGAACAAATAGTGGTTTGTTTTATAACCTGAAAGAGTAAACTATGATAGTGTCAACTCTTGCTAATTTCCTTGAGGAAACCGACATGAATGACTTCAAACCTCGAAGTAAAGAAGTACTCAAGGATTTTTTAGGAAATATGCAAAGCCTTACGAAAACGATTCCAGACTCAACTCCTAATAGGATGTTTCGTCATAGTGAGAGGGTCTCTCTTAGGCTTGAGTTCTTCTAATTTTCCGGATGTGTTTTAAACATTAAGTCTATTGAACAAGAAGATGATGACCCACTTCCATATGCTTAAGTGATGTAGAGTATTGATTCCAAGCTTTGGAAAATAGCTATGAAAGCTGAGATGGATTCTATGGATTCCAACTCAGTGTGGGAACTTGTAGAACTATTATAAGGGAAAAAACTCATAGGGTGTAAGTGGATCTAAAAGAAGAAAAGAAACACGGTTGGAAAAGTTGAAACTTATAAGTTTAGACATGTAGCAAAAGGTTATACTCAGAAAGAAGGTATTGATTAAGAAGAAACCTTCTCTCCAACTGTCATGCTCAAGTCAATCAGCATATTGTTATCCATTACAACGAATTTCAATTATGACATTTGGAAAATGGATATATAGATAAAGGAAACAAGCATAAAATTTGTAAACTGCTTAGATCCATATATAGACTTAAGCAAGCATCTTGGTCTTGAAAACAAAGATTTGATCAAGTGATAAAAAATTTTGGATTTGAGCAAAACGTAGATGAACCTTATATTTAAGAACATATTGGGGATAGAAAGGTGTTCTTTCTTTTTCTATATGTCAATGACATTCTACTCATTGGGAATGTAGGGACATTGTTATCGGTTAAACTATGGTTAATCCAACAGTTTAGCATGAAGAACTTGGGAGAAGCTAACTTTGTTCTAGTAAGAAGTTAAGCATATACTCAATTATTTATATAGAATGAGAGATTATATGCTTGTGTATTTAGGAGGATATCTTTGTAACACCCCTATACTCGACCAGCTCATCAAGTCTGGGCACTAGAATGTTACATTCATTGCCAAAGCAACTTTAGAGAAATTCAGTTAAAATACTCTTCTTAATAAAAATTAACAGAATAATTTGCAATTAATATTAAATTTTTAATTTCATTCCAAGCTTTAAACGAGATTTCGTTAGCTTTTTCAACAGTTTATAGGTCATTTAGGACTTATTTGCAAACTTTTTAAATTCATACCAATTTCTTAGCATCACATTCTTCTACTATTTTTCCTCTTCCTTCTCTCCGTTATATATGTACCTTTGATTTGAGTATAGTATGCTTATGTATAACATTAATTAAGATTTCTCTCATTTCGCTCACACTCTTAATAAGGTTATCCATTTGAGTGACAGTCACTAAATTATTTATATCTCATTCAACAAAAATGAAAATTAAGATTTTTTTTTTGAAACTATACTTAATGAATTTTTTCTATAAAAATTTTAGAATTTCTACTAAAGCAAAAAAAAATACAGTTTTTTCTTCAAATCTTCCACTGCTCTACATCTAGTCAACTTTGACCCTTCTTTACTAAAAAATAATTATCAAATAGTACAAGTCTTGCATTAGGTTTCCATTTGTTTTCCTTGAAAATAGACTCACTAAACTTGTATTCATAAAAAATTCATCTTCTAAACATTTTTGTATAATGAACTATAATTTTCAAAGTTAAAATTGGAGAACCCGAAATCAATTTGACCTTGTCTCACAAAATTCTATATATCTCATAATTTACAATTCTATTGCTTGCAACATTTCTTTTATGCAAAACTAGACTCATTAAATTTCAATTCAATTTTTAATTCAACCTCTAAATCAATCTCTACTATTTTTGGTAAATTTTCAAAGTTGGATCTATCCAAATGGTTTTGATGAATATGTTTACTTAAAGTAGATGTACTTCACTTATATCTATACATTGCTTATAGTATCAACACTTTTCTCAAAGTATCGACACATTTATCAAAGTATCGATATCTTTATTATAGTATCGAAACCTTTATCTTGGTATCGATATCGTTTTACGGTTCGATGTTTGAGAATTTAAAAAGAATTCAATATGAGTTATTTAATCTTAAACCCATTTCAATTCAATAAATTTTATAAAATTAACAAAAATATTCAGATTCTACAATTGGGTTTAGTTATGTTCACAATTAAATTTAACTTATGTACTCACCATAGCTAGTATATATATTTTTTCATTAATTATTATCCTTTCACTTAGCGTACCTTTCACTTTCATATATCTTTAACTTGAATATGCTATTTCAAAATCTTAATATACTTAGTCACTTATGTATATTTTTCAATTTAGTTCTTTTTAATATGAAATTCAAGAATTACTAGAAATTCACTCAAATATTACTTTGTAATTAATTTACTAACATTTAACTTTCATTTAAGCTCTTTATAATAATATCTTATCCTTACTTAAACTTTTTACCTTTTCAATTTAGTCCCTAATGGCATGAAATTTATTTTTCACTACATAAGCACTTTAATCAAATAATCCATTATAATATCTTATTTCACATAACAAATTTTTATGCACTTCACTTCTCTTGTTTCAATTATAAATTTCACAAGTTTACAATTTAATCCCTAACATCGTGGAAATTCATTATTTACTATAATTTAAATCATAAACTTCTGTACACTTTACAATTTAGTCTTTATTATCATAATTCCATTGTAATTTAGAATTTTACCACACATTCACTTTTTATATCATTACTATTTCATCTCACTTCATTTATATTCTTTTTTCAACATTCAATTCCATAAGACTTATTTTGTTTAATTTACAACTTAGTCTTTTTTGTACTATTTCAATGAAACAAATTTATTTTCATACATAATATTTACACTTTCATAATCAATTTAACTATTTAACATGCTCTATTCTTAGATTAAAATTAAATAAAATAAAACTCTTGAAGTATTTACCTTATCTCTCTAATTTCTTCACTTTTTCCACAACTTTATCCACTTCCACTTTTAATTTCTTTCTTTCAAGATGATATTCCACTTTGACTTTACAATTTACTTACCTTATTCTACATATTTCTTTAAAAACATCTCATTTAATTAACTAATCAAATATTAAAATAGCTTATAAAATAATAAAATATTCAACCAATCATATTTTCACACTTTTCACCATAATTATTACACCATATAATTATCTAATTTGGGTAATAACCATTTTACCATTCATGTTTCTTCATAATTCATCCTTGTCTCTACTCACTTTTGGTAAAATTGTAATTTACTCCATTATAGTTTTCACTTATTTAATTTGGTCCCTGCACCTTAATTTCATATATTAAGAAATTGGATTAATTTCACTTTTTATCCTTCAATTTTTCATGTATTTACATTTCAACACCCCGAATTCTAAATAACTATATGTGTGTCTCGAAACTTTTCACATCTTTACAATCTAGTCCCTACCTTAAATTATCATAGCACAACATATTACTTAATTAAAAAATTTCCATGGAATTACTCAACCTTCTCTTTTATCATCTTTATGTCATTTTCTCAATTTACCTAAGATCTATTTTAAACTATTTTAATTTACTTCTACTTTTATAATATATCGATTTGAGGGGTGTTACAATCTTACTCCTATCTTATATACTGATTCTGACTTCCAAACATGTCAAGATTCAAGGAAATCAATGTTGGGATGTGTTTTTATCATAGACGATGGGTCCAAAGAGTGAAAAGCAGGGTTACATTTGTAACAACCCGATTTTGGGGCTAGTCAGAACAGTGGTTATGAAACCACTATTTCGAAGCCATTGAAATTATTTTAATATTATTTTTTGTGTGATGGCATGATTATAAAGGTTCATGAAAAATTTGGTGAATTAATTTTAACGTTTGAGAGCTTAATTGCGAAAGAGGACTAAATCGCATAAAGTGCAAAAGTCCTATTTTGATAGCTAAGGGTGTCAAATAGCTAGAAAATCAAAATTGGGGGTATTTAAAGGGAAAATAGACCCTAGGATGATGCTTGGTCAGCCATGAGACAAGGAAATTAATCTAGTCAAAGGTTTAGGTGAATTGATGACTTAATGTTTTCTAGAAATAAAATAAAAGAAAAATGTTGTCATCTCTTTTTACCTTTCCTTCTTCCACAAAAATATTTCAGCAAGAATAGGGGTTTGAAAGCTTGAAAAATTTCAGCAACTTGTAACCCTCTCAAGTAAGTGGTTTTGATGGTCTTTCTTGATGATTTTTATATTTTTTAAAACCCTTGTAGCTTGAGCTTTCAAATGAGGGGACTATTTTGCAAAATGATTGAAATTCTAGGGTTTTACCATGAGATTTTTCATGTTGTTTTCCAAAATTTTATGGAAGAATATGAGTTATGGTTGTTTAATAAACAACTTTTGTGAAGTAGTTTTCATGGAAACCCTAACTAGGGACCATTTTGCATAAATGCGAGAAATAATGGAAATTTTGGGCTGATATAAGAGTAAAAAGGGTTCTTCTAGGCTTAAGATAAGGGTTCTTCTAGGCTTAAGATATGAAGAAGTTTGATAAAAATTGATTTTCAGACCTAGGGGTAAAACGATCATTTTGCAAAAGTCTAGGGGCAAAATGGTCATTTTTCCCAATTTTTAAATCGTTGAATACCTAAATTTATAAAATGATTAAGTGTGTGAATTTTCATCATTATAGATCAAGAATTACAAAATTCGGGCCTAGACTAGGAAAAGCAAAGCAAGTGGACTAAGCCGAGCTAGTCGCCTACATTTTGTACACCGAGGTAAGTTGTATGTAAATAATACAACTATATTTTATTATATGTGTTTGAATTGATATAGCATAAATTGCTTGCTTGTGGAAATGATTGTGTATGATGATTATTGAGATGGTAGAACTCCTGTTTGAACCTTAGGAAATAAATCGGATATTCATGCCACGACATTCAAGTTATTCGTGTGCTAGTGTAAGACATGTCTGGGACATGCATCAGCCATATTATGATAGCCAGTGTAAGACCATGTCTGGGACATGGCATTGGCATTGAGACGAGAGCTAGTGTAAGACATGTCTGAGACATGGATTAGCCTCGAGATGTAAGCCAGTGTAAGACATGTCTAGGACATGCATCGACTACAAGATGTGTCAGTGTAAGACCATGTCTGGGACATGGCATCGACTTGATGGATGAGCCAGTGTAAGACCATGTCTAGGACATGGCATCGGCATCATACCCTATGTTTGAGGCTTAATGAATATCCTATAGCATTCCAAATGGTTCATCGGTGAGAGTTACAGTTTAAGTTAATTGAGAAAAGTATAATCATGTTGTGAGTGGTACAGGTACCTATTTGAAATGTATGAGATGTGAGATCAATATATGCCATGCGAATTGTATTGGATAGTGATGAGTAAGTTGTGCTTATGCCTACTTTAGTACTATGAGCACGACGATGAATGGTAAAGTTGTTGTTACATTTATTGCATGCAACTTTCTAAGCTTTATGCTTACTCCCTCTCCTTTCCATTTTCCTATAGTGCCGCCTAATTAGCTCGAGGAACATCAGACGTCGGAGGCATAGATCACACTATCACCCTAGCACTTGGTATAGTTAGATTTTTTATTTTTATTATGGCATGTATAGGACTCTAACTTTTGAGTTTTGTGTCATTGTTAATTGGCCAAATATGTTGGCTTACTTTAGCATTTGATTCATTTTGTATAAGGCCATGGAAAATGGCTAATAGTGAAAGTTATTATGTGAATACAAGCTAGTCTTTCATGAATGTGTAATTTTTGGCATGGTCGAATATCTGTAATGTATATGGGTTTTAACTATGGTTATTTGGTTGAAAAATCATATTAAGTTAATCTTTGATGTGTTAGTTGATGTTAGATTGTGTTTTAGGGTGGAAAAGGCTTGGTAGATAGCCTTATATTGTCCACACGGGTAGACACACGGGTGTATGTCTAGGCCGTGTGTGACACACGGTCAGCCCCATGGGCGTGTTGTTTGGCTGTGTGTCCTCTGCACGTAAAATTTGAAACTCAAAATGCATGGTAGTAAACATAAGGGCAGAGACACGGTCGTGTGTCTCAGCCATGTGGAGGACACGGCCTCTGGCCACGGACTTGCGACTTGGCCGTGTGCCATAAATTGGATGCTAACATCAGAAACAAAATGTCAAGGTTTTCGAGCACGGGCTGAGACACAGGCGTGTCGAGGCTGTGTAAGGGACACGGACCATGGACACGGGCGTGTGCCAGGCCGTGTGAAAACCCCTGTAGGTTCGAATTGAAAAATAAATCTACACAGGTAAGGGACACAGGCGTGTCCCTGGGTGCTTAGGTCATGTGTGCCACACGGGCCATCAGCACGACCATGTTCAAGTTCCACACGGGCGTGTTGCCCATCCACACGGGCATGTGCCCTATTTCAAAGGTTATTTTCCTAGTGTTGGTTAAAGGACCTGAATTGGTCCCGAATGGCTCCCAAGAGATGTTTTAGGCCTAGTAGGCCCATTATAAAAAGTTTTAGACAAAGTTTGAAAAAGTTTTAAATTTTAACGGGCACGTATAATCCTACTTGTATGTGTGTATGTGATTTGTGAATGGTAATGCCTCGCACCCAGAATCAGTGTCGAACTCGGGTTAGGGGTGTTACAACATTGCTAACTTCACTATGGAGAGCCAAATATGAGGTATAGAAAAACTATGGAACTATAACTGTGTGGATATAGCTAAACCCTAAAAGAAACCATATAAGGAAAAACAAATTGATAGAAAGTATCATAAGCAAAACAATAGTGTTTGACAAAATAGTGGATGTAGTCAAAGATCGCATATGTGGACAAACCCTAGGGATTTGTTTTACCAAGACTTTTCAAGTTATAGAGTTCTTTGGGAAACATATAGAGGGCTTAGGAATGCAAAACATGACTCATCTACTTCATTAGGACAAGTGGGTGACTGTTGGATTTGATGCCCTTAGTGTAGTAATTTTATCAATGTACAATTTTAATTTTTTTCGAACAGATTGGTTAATAAAATAATTCATGAATTACATTAATATAATTTATGTAATGTCCTCGTGTATTTTTTGTATGTAAAGCAAAATAGAAGAACATATTGACGCACTGGTTTTCTAATATTTAAATTGATATTAAATTGTATTACATAGTCAGATCGTAATACGGAAAGGTAACTTATTTTAGTAGATGGACCTAAACCCTAAACATGTCCTTAGTCTAATCAGAAATGAGAAAACTAATTGAAGGACTAATATGTCATTTATCAAGTCCAATTAGATAATACCTTATCTTAGGCCTTAGAGTAGATGGCTTTCAAAAGATAGAGACATAGATGTGATTGACTAGACTGACAGTACATTGGACTAGACCTAAGTAGAATAGATCTTGGATCCGTTTATAGATTTATTCACTTGTGACTTTTAAAGTGTGGCATACTTTAATCCTGAGTGAATGACGGACTATCTATTTGTGACTCGTATGCTTTGATGTAAGTAAAAGCCTGAGTTCAAATAGATAAGGAACCAAAAACTAGTGTGTTGCTTATATGACTTTTGCAGTATGTAGTGTCATTCACAAGGTGAAATTCATAGCCTGAGACCTCTCATTGGCATTACATGGTTGATGAAAAGTAAATGTGGTCACGGGTTATTTGTCTTTGTGATGAATGACTCGATTACTTTGATAGCAATTGAATTTTCATGAAGGAAGATGTAATGCATACCATGAGATAAAATAGGATCATATTGAGAGAGTGGATTTGTTCTAAAGAGATTAAGGATATCCTATAAGGGTAACACATTTACGACAAGTTCATTGGACGAGTATTGATCGAGTTTTTTTTTCCATAATGGTATGCCATTAGGGAGAGCTCAATCACAATACTATAGTGGAATGACTTCGTGACTAAATGAGTTTATAATTATGGAACTTAATTACAAATCATTTGAGCTCTAATTGCATATATCCTATCGATCTTTCCACTAGCTCTTTGAAATTAGAAATGAATTGCATGTTGAATCAAATGAATAGAAATGGAAGGAAATAGTAAAGTTAGATAAATGAGAAACATTTGGAAATGAATGTTATTTTCTCTAAATGAAAATGAAAATGACCTAAAAAAGAATTTATGGTTTTTGAATTATTATTCGAAAGTGGAAATACATTTATTGGTCATGGTGAATCCATTGTGTAATATCCTGATTTTGGGCCTAGTCGGAATAGCGGTTTCGTGACCACAAAATCCGAGATAGAAATAATTATTTTATGATTATTTTGAGGTCTATGATATGATTGCATGATTGTGTGAAAAATTCATGAAGAAATTTTATGCATAAAGTGCTTAAATTGAAATTAGGGACTAAATCGAATAATTTGTAAAACTTGTATTCTAGAAGTTTATAGTATGAAATTGTTTTGAAATATTAATTAGGAGGTCTTAAAAAGAAATTTTACCAATTTCTAAGTCTATGGACAAAAATTGGACATGGATGGAATTTTTGGAAAGTTTAGTAGTAAGGGCATTTTGGTCATTTAGGGGTAAAATGAATTAAAATACAAAATTAAAAGCCAATTTTGCTCATCTTCAACCCCATGGCCGAATATAGCAAGGAGAAACCATGGCTAGGGTTTTTCAAGCTTCCAAGCTCGATTGTAAGTCCGTTCTAGCCTCGTTTTTAATGATTTTTACGTTTTTGGAGTCCCTGTAGCTCGATTAAGCTTATGCTAGCAATAATTCAACCTAGGGTTCATATTTGGAAAAATACCCATAGGTGAAATTTGTGTATTTTGGTGTTTTATGATAGAATATGAGGTTTTAAATTATGTTAGACAACTTGTACTACTCGGTTTTAAGTGAAAACGAGCAAAAGGGCTTAATCGGTAAAAATACCTAATAGTCATAAGTACATGTTAGAGTGAGAATTTGATGTTTCCATAGAAGGGAAAAATGATCATCATGTCATAAAACATAAGAAAATAGGCTGAAGTTTAATTTACGAGCTTTGGGGCAAAAGTGTAAATATGCAAAAGTTTAGGGGCAAAACTGTAATTTTTCCAAAATATGATTTTGGGTCAACTTGAATAATGTGAGTCCTAATTAGACTATATTTTAAATGATAGAGCGAGGAAAACTGAAGTTCGGGCTAAAATGGAAAAATACCAAGTTGTGGACGAAATGGTAAAAGTAGCCATTTTCGCATACGAGGTAAGTTCATGTGTAAATAATGTAGCATAATTGTTATTTTTAAGTTATTGATGTTAATTATATGATACGCTGATTTTTAATCGTGAAATATTTGCTTTGTGGTTAATGTTGAGTAATATGCAAATTATGTTTACTACTTGATAAATATGAATTGCTACCAAGTATCGGTTTCGATATTCCATGGAAGACGACAAATGTGAGATCGAGGGAAAAAGCCCGTTTGAACCTTAGGAATAGATTAGGATACAAGTGACATGTCACTAGGATGGTTGAGCATCCGAACTCGTTGAGTTGAGTCCGAGTTCACTTATGGATGCGAATGTCCGAACTCGTTGAGTTGAGTCCGAGTTCGTGAAATGTAACTAGGCATCCGAACTCGTTGAGTTGAGTCCGAGTTCACTTATGGACGCGAACGCCCGAGCTCGTTGAGTTGAGTCCGAGTTCACTTAGGGGCGGGTTACATGATTTCTTGATTACATATGAGGCACTTATGTGAAAATTATCCGTGTATCCGAGTTGTATTTCGATGTGTTCAACGGGTGAAATTTATAGTGAAATGAAAGAACACTTAAGATGCAAGCGACGTTTTGGTAAGTGTTGTGAAATGGACACTTTGGACAGGTATGTTCTTAACCCTCAGGTTGATAATAGATACAACAACGATAAGGTGGTAAGATGATGAATGATGTTTAGAAATATGACATATGTTTTGGTGATACCATGCTAAAGTTGTTTGGTATATTTGTATTGTTATGTTACTTGTTATTTACATATGAACTTACTAAGCATTTATGCTTACTCCCTCCTCTTTATTTACTGTAGTTTTGAACAAGCCAGCTCGGGAATCGGGACGGGTCGAAGGTTCGATCACACTATCCAAAGGACTTTCATCTGGGTAAATGGCTTGTAAAACTTAAGTATGGCATGTATAGCAATATATTTACTTTGTGTAAATAATTTTATGATATGGCCATGATTGGTTGAGAAAATGTTTGATATTGATAAGTCATGGTGATGGTTAAATTTAGATCATGTTTGATAGCATGGAAGTTTAATAGGTTATCTAGTTCATAACAACTCATGAAAAGATGAAATTTGCCTTAAAACAGAATATTGTTGCAGCAATGACATGAATTTGAAAAATCACTAAAAATAGTATAAATGGAATTAAATGATGAGAAAGTTATGAAATTTAAGCTTAATGAGTCTATTTTCATATGGATAAAAAAACAGGCATATAAATTATACTTTATGAGATATTTGAAACCTTGTGAAACAGGGCCAGAGTAATTTCTGGATCCTCTGTTCTAACTTTAAAAATTCATAATAAATTGTAAAAAAATAATTATAAGTCAATCTTTATATGTAAAGATCCCTTATTTAGTCTAGTTTTAAGAGAAACAAACCTCGTAGTCATTGAAATTCTTTATAGAGAGATATCTTATTCGTAATACACAGATGTCAGAGCAGTCGAACCCTGAAACAGGGGAGACTTTAACTAATAAACTGTACTAATTGGCCCAACCAAAAATTATATAAAAAAATGATTAAATAGATATATGAGTCTAGATTCAGGAAAAATTTACGGATCTTAATTTCGAGTTTTTTAACTCTATATATGATTTTTCTTGTAACTATGACGCGAGTAGCTATAAAGCTGTGAATGTAGAAACAAAAGATTTGAAGTTCTTAATTTGATAAATTATGTTCGGTAACTCCTCAAGCTCAACTCCGGCGACAGTTTCGGGCGTGGGGGCGTTACACATTGAATGTAGAAATATTAAATATATTTTCTCATAGATTTTTTATGGTAAAGTCATCATGATTTTTAATGGAATAAAAAATAGGTTGAGAAAATTATTTAATTGGAAAATTTAATTAATTAAAATTAATTTAAGAAGTTTATTTTGGGAAATAGAAAAATAAATATAGGCTTAGATTGATTTATAAAGTATTAATTCAAAAGTTCAGGAAGTACTTATAATTGGACTCGATATGAGAGAGGCTAAAACAACCCTCATGTTTAACGCAAGGGACGATAAACCCTAGTTTGTTTAACTAGAGTTGTTGCCCCACCTAATCCTAGTTAGACTAAGAGTTAATTTTTCAATTGAAATATACTTCTATAATTCAACGAGGGTTTTACCTCTTATCCCTATAAATAGATGGCACCGATAAGACTAAAAGAATACAACTTTGAGATATTTTTATTCTGCTCAAAAATAGCAAGAGTTTATTCTATAAGTATTAATTCTATTTTTCAGAATAATAATTCTACCAGTTTCTATTAAAAGAGATTCTTCTTTCACACTGAAAGTAAAGAAACTATTTACGGTTCCATGTTTGATTCAAATGAGTTTAAGCCTAAACTTGAAGCAGTTCGTGGTACAAGAATAATGGAGAAGGTCGTTTGATTGAAACTCGAGAATGAAAAGGATCGTCTAGCCTAAAACACATGTTCGATTTCAATAAAGGGTTTATTGCTATAAATATCACAAACCGGCTCAGTTTTCAAAATTTTTATTTTTCGTTGTGCAAGAAAATCATTTTTGAACCAGATTTTTTCTAACACCATAAGGGTAACTTCAACTTGGCTTTTCTCAAAACTTACGACCACCTTTTGGGAAAATTGGTTCTTCCAAATCATAGATCTTGGAGTCCTCTTAACTAAGTCTAACACCCTTTACCTGTATTCAACACCGGAACAAGGTAAAAGGTGTTACTAGACATAAACTCACACAAACATACAAAACTGAGACATGAATTTTCGTTCAAATATAAAAATTTTCATTCACATGCATAACGTCCCTTATACGGGCCCACAAGGCCCAAAACATATATTGGGTGTGGTTCGGGACTAAACCAAAAAATTTCAAAACTTTTGCAACACTTAGAAAGTTTTCTTATTTTGGGGAGCTACACGGCCTTGTGGTCACACACACCCATGTGGCTTGGGACACACTCGTGTCCTCAGCCCATGTAACTCTCTGTTTATGACGTTATCAACAAAATAGGGTCACACGGCCAAGCCATACGCCCATGGGGCAAACCGTGCATCACACGCGGCCTAGACACATGCCTGTGTGTCTACCCGTGTGGACAACTTTGAGGCTATTTTCCAAGCCAATTGCTACCCTTTTTTCACAGACACATACATGACTTCAAAGTAATTAATATGGCATAATCGAATACTTAAACATACACAAAAAAGACATGATCATGATCATTTCATCTTTACTTTTGCATGCAAAAGACTTCATACTTTGTCAAGCCTAACTTACCAATTCTCATTTAAGCCATGGTTATCATCATACTAAACAAATCCCAATTAAATCATCAAGCATTCATCACTAATAACATAACCCATTACATACACACAATCACAAATCACATCTCAAGACATAAGTACATACATAATCATATAATCAACATAAGCCATCATTCATGGCTATATAAAAATTGGACCATAAATCATTCTAAGCCAACACATTTGGTCACATTAACAATGACTTAATTAATCAAAGACAATGTAACATCCCGAAATAGGGCCTAGTAGGAATAGTGGTCTCGGGACCACAAATTCGACATCAAAATATTTATTTTATGGTTATTATAAGGCCTATAATATGAGTATATGCATTTGTTAAAGTTTCATTAAGAAATTCTAAGTATAAGATGTCTAATTGGGAATTAGGGACTAAATTGAATAAATTACAAAACATAGTTTCTAGAAGCAATTTGTATGAAATTGCTTTAGATTATGAATTAGAAGGTCTTGGAGAGCAATTTTCCCAAATTCTAAATTTTTGGACAAAAATGGGCTTGCATGGATGAAATTTTAAAGAAATTGCATTTTGGTCATTAAGCATTTTAATGAAATAAAAAGAGAAAAATGGAGCAAAAATATGCTCATCTTCTTCCCATAGCTGCCAAAATTTGAAGGACACCATACCTAGGGTTTCTTCAATTTTCAAGCTCAATAGTAAGTGCTCCCGAGCCCCATTTTTTATGTTCTTTGTATTTTTGAAATCCTGGTAGCTTGATCTCTCCATTTCTACCCATATTTCATGCTAGGGTTCATGTTTAAAAATTTACCCATGCATGAGTTGATTGTGTTTTGATGGACTATAGAGGAATATGAAAGATTAATGTGTGTTGAACATCTTTTTCTAGTTGATTTTCATGAGAAACCCTTATAAGGACCATTTTGCAAAAGATGTAAATGTGTGGTAGAAATGAGAAAATAATGGATAATGTGGGCTACCATAAGAAGGAAAAGTGTTCGGCTAGGCTTGGGTAAGATAGAAAGTGCATGTGTTTCATTATCCGAGCCTAGGGACTAAATCGTAAAAATGTGAAAGGTTAGGGGCAAAACGGTCATTTGGACCAAGGGTGGATATTAAACTTGAAATGCATAATTTAGTGTATTGATGAGTTAATTTTTCTATTATAGACCCCAAGGAACAAATTCCGGAGGTCAATCGTGGTAAACGCAAGGTTTCGGAATAACCGAAACACAATCCCAAAAAGAATACCAGGTAAGTTCGGATAACTTAAAGTAAACCCCTAATATACATAATTGTATGATTTATGAATGCATGATATTTGCATTTATTGATGGTATGAAAATGCATGAAATGCACCTTTGGTAATGACTTGTTGATAACTGTCTCGGTTGAGGTTAAAAAGGGAATTCGATGGATAAACATGTTTTACATGTGGACTGAGAACCTTCATGTGTTGCAGTAAGGATTTATCCTGGATGGGTAATCCGTGATCTCAAATATGGAAAGGAATCTAGCTCGGACGGGTGTTCCTTGAATGATCAAGCCTCCCGAAGAATATGTGTACATTATGGATTTAGCCCGAACGGGTAATCTGATTAGGGTCTGAATTTAGCCTAGACTGGTAATTCAGATCCGAACTTATTAAGGGTATTTGTCCCTATAAGGGATTTAACCTAAACTGGTAACCCCGACATCACCTTACGAGTTCATGATATGGAGGATTTAGCCTGGACTGGTAATCCTGCCATGGGATGTGAGGTTCGCGGGAGTGCATATATGTGAAATGAACATTCATAAGAATTGACGGATAATGGGTACTCCATCGAGATTTCCTAGAAACTCAACGGGATAATATGATGTATGTTAACAAGATGATGAATGATGAGCTCATCTATATAAATTACATGATGCTTTGTTATGTGACTAACTCATTGACTGAGTGCTTGTGATAGGAAATCATTTAATAATGGATGATTTCATGATTTAGATATGGATGTATGCTAATTACTTGGTAAGTTTACTTTCTGATTATTTGAGCTTACAAAGCATGTAAATGCTTACCCCTCTCTTTTTCCCTATCTCCCAGAGCTCGAGGACTCGAAAGGATAGGAGGACAATTGGAGAGTCAACACACTATCAACTAAACAAGTTTTGGTGTAAAGACTGTTTATTTTGTTAAATGTCATGTATAGTACTTTTGAGGATTTTATTATATGTGTCATTTGATTTGCCAAGTAAAGGCATGTAGAAATATGTTTATCTCTTTGTATATGTCCATGAAAATTGGCTTAATTTAAGTAGGCTATGACCTACGATTTTATGCATGGTTTTAATTACTAATGATGGGTTGCTATCAATTGGCAATGAGTCACATGAAGGAGCCAATTTCGGATGGATTAATGTAACACGGGAACCCATGATACTAAAGAGGAAATAACCATTTATGTATGAAACCAATGATATGAGGTTTCCATACAACTATTTTCATTAAGGTTATTTACAAGCGTAAAATTATGTTTTCTCTCAAACTTGATAACCACTAAACACATGTAGTAGAAAGAGGTGACTAAAGGCTTGGAAAATAGCCTAATAAAGTCTACATGGTTGGACACACGGGCATGTGTCTAGGTCGTGTGTGATACACGGTTCTCTCCCATGGGCGTGTGCTATGGCCGTGTGTCCCCTGCACTTAAAATTTTAGCTCAAGGTTGTACACGGGTAGGCCACACGGGCGTGCATCATGGCCGTGTTAAAATGACAGTTTCATCCACGGGCAGGTAGCACGGGCATGTTTCCATGGCCGTGTTGATAAGTCAGTGCTGCCCACGGTTGAAGGGCATGGGCGTACCTCAAGATACACGGGCGTGTGAGTCCACACGGCCCAATCTACATGGGCGTGTGTCCCTTTATGCTAAGAAAAATTTCTGAGAAGCCCAAGGTTAATCGAACGTGGCCGTATTTGTCCCGCATTACCTTCCGATATGTTGTAGGTCTCGAAGTCCTATACAAGAGACGAGATGTTCATGATTGAAAATTTTTAAATTTAAATGAGATTTTGTGACCTGAGTTAGTATACTCAAAGTGTAAAGTTTCGGTAATGCCTCAAGCCCTGTCCCGGTGTTGGATACTGGTTAGGGGTGTTACATACAAAGTCCCTATACATGCCATAAACTTAAAATAGTTGCATTCACTTATACCCAATGATAGCTTGATAGTGTGATGGCATCTTCGGCGGTCTCCAACCCGAGCTAGCTAAATTAACCTATTAGAGATGGGAAAGGAAGGGGGTAAGCTTCGAAGCTTAGTAAGTTCATATGCAAATAAATAACAACTATTAGCATTCATTTACTTTATATATCCATAAGAATACTATTATTACAATTGGCTTTAAATCTTAAGATTTTCACTTATTTGTTTGTAGTGCTTACTCCTTTAACTTATAAACACCATTTATATGCCTTGGCATTAGCCTAGCCACTATAGTCTCCCCATTATAACATATCACATTAATTAACAAGTTATTTCCATCCTCTTAATAACATACGCATTATTTATGAGTAATCATAATTTCAACATATAGTTTAACCACCTTTCACTTGTCTAAGCTCATATCTTACTATATTCTTATAATGACTTTATTCGGCAATTATGCCTGTCTTTCCTTTCATCATATCCAATGAAACACAATTTAACAAATGAACCGTACTATATCACAAATCAGTTAGGCTCATAAGCCTATCACATGATCATTATCAAATCTTATCATGCATCCATTCATCATAAATGTAGATCATTTGTCACAAGGTTATCAATGTCTCACAAACATAACTTGTTCGTGTACATTCTTACCAAGAATTCATCATATACCAAATTCACTTCACATGAGTTTAGTTTACATACCTATACCACTCGTAATATAGTCACATACTTTCTCATTCTTAACATACCTATTGAAATACAATTTAAGCATGTAAATATATTGGATCACAATTCGGCCCAAAAGCCTAACACGTAATCATCATTTATATTTATCATATATCTAACATCACAAGTATGTACACTATCAATCACAATGGGTAATAAACAATTATTTCCATAATAATCATGAATTTATAATTATAGGCTTACGTACATGCTTGTTTACTTGTAGTAATTTCATTCTCATACTCATCTTTGATTTACCCGTTGAACACTCGTAATACTATTGGATACATGGAAGGCTCGCACAATAGTGCCACATACGTAGCTAAAGCTACCTCATATCACATAACATATAAAAGCTCATTCTCGAGCTACTCACGGGTCTGCTCACACAAGCTGTCGATCAGGACATAGTTACACAGGCTACTCACACAAGTTGTCAAGTATCCGCAACACATGCTAGACTATCCAGCCACCGGTAAGACGTACAAGACCAGCATCTGGAACCACATAAACATATATCACATATCTCATGAGCTCATAAATCACATGGTTCCTAGTGACATGTCACATTGTATCCTAAATTATTCCTATGATTCAAACGGGATTTTCTTAATGTCACATCCTTATCGAACTCATTTACAATGTCATTCTCATAGTCCATAACATTGTTCATGCACTCATCATAACAATTCACACATAGAAACTCATACATTAATAAAGAATTAAAAATATGATCATAATATTGAATTATTTACACATGAACTTACCTCGACACCAAAAATGACAAAGAGGGACCTAACTGTCAATTACTCGTTTTCCCTCGTTCTAGGCTAGAATTTCGTTTTCTTTGATCTATAACATCACATTTAGCCCACTTATTAGTCACATTATTCAATGTGACCCAAAAATCATACTATGAAAAAAATATATTTTTGCCCCTAAACTTTGTCATATTTACACTTTTGCCCCTAGGCTCGTAAAATGATTTTTATTTAATTTATTTAACATGCAAGCCTATCTGAATCATTGTTATAACTATAACAGCCCAAAATTTCCATTAAAACATACTTTTACTACATATTTTATAACTTTTACAATTTAGTCCTTTTATACGTTTTCACCGAAAATCACTTAGTAAAAGTTGTTTCTTACACATCAAACTTTCATAATCTACCATAAAACATCAAAATACATGCATTTCATACATGGGTAAATTTTTAAACATCAACCCTAGCTCAAATAAAGGGTATAAATAGATAGATCTTGTTACGAGGATTTCAAAAACGTAAAAATCATTAAAAATGGGGCTAGAACGGACTTACAATCGAGCTTGGAAACTTGAAAAACCCTAGCCATGGTTTCTCCATGCAAGTTTTGACAAAGGGGTTGAAGATGGACAAAAATTGGCTTTTAATTTTGTTTTTAATTAATTTTAATAATTAAATGACCAAAATGCCCTCAATGAAAAACTTTGGAAATATGCCTAACCATATCCATTTTTGTCCACCAACTTAACCAATGGTCTAATTACCATATAAGAACCTCCAATTTAAAATTTGACAATTTGACGCCTCTAACATGTAGAACTCAACTTTTGCACTTTTTACAATTTAGTCCTTTTGTCTAAATTGAGTGCCTAAATGTCAAAATTTTCAAATGATATTTTCATGAAATCATTTTGTGAAATTTTAAACCATAAAAATATAATAAAAATAAATTTTATTACGTCGAATTTGTGGTCTCGAGACTACTATTCCGACTAGGCCAAAAATCAGGCTGTTACACTAAGGTTTTTGAATCACTGATTTTGAGGTCTATAGCTTAAGATATGATCGTTTTTGTAAAATAGATTGGTTCCCTATTGGAAGTTCAAATTCAATTTCAAATCCACTTCTCCAATTTGTTAAAGTGAATCAGAACACAATTATATACTAGATTATTGATGTTCTATTATTCTCAACTATTCGAGCTGATATTAGGTGCATGAAAACATTTAAATTTTGCCTTGTGAATACCTTCCAAGTTTTCTAATAGATAGAATTGATGTACTATAGTTTCTTGATTAAAAAAATCTAACAAACTCATTATTTTCAAAGTCTTTATCATGATCAGCCCTATTTAATATCTAATCTTTTCCAATCTTTTTCTCCTTCTAGTTCATGCATTTGGTGTATATCTTTTTGAACACTCTAAAAACCTTTGATATTTTCATTCAAAAAGTCAACCCAAGTGAATCATGAAAAATCATCAACACAAACGAACATGAAACTTTTTCCACTAAAACATCCATTTTCCATAGGCCTTATAAGGTTCATGGGTAAAAGTTCAAGAAGATGAGTTATTGGTATATGTTGTAACACTTTACGAGACATTGATGTTACTTGACATTGAGATAGTCTCCACATGGACTAGTTAATGCTCCTATGAGTTTGGGCAATCCTCGAATTACATATACTTAAAAATATTCTCTAAAGACTTTTGTATCTTACATTCCCCAATGGTTGATGCTTATCTCCATAACATCATTTGTCTTTTTTGTCACTTTACAATTCCAATCATCTTGTAATAATTGTCAAAATTTTAGGCCACCATTATATCCTATTTATTGGAATGGTCCAACAACTTGCATCCTTCTTCGATAAATTTGACAGCCAAATTTTCATCATTGAGTTGAAAAATGTTGATAATATTAGCTTGGAAACCTTACACCAAGAACACATTCTTTAATTTTGGAAGCTCTTCAATGTTGGTAGTACCTTTCCTAAGGAGTTTTCCTTTCTTTCCTTCCTCAAGGTAACCATTCCTTCATTTCAACTCTGAATTTATTTTAAGAATACTCTATCTCTAGTCATGTTTTAGAGGAACCAATATCAAAGTACCATACATTGTTGGTACTTTTTTTTAGAGAAAAGTGAGCGACCAATAGGAAATATTGATCTTTAACACCTCCTTGTTGCATGCCTTATTGGAATAGCTCAAGAAACATGGTAACACATCTTAAATTACTTAAAAGCTTATAACATTGAGGTATAATGTGTCCAACAATAGTAGAATACTAGAAAATTGGTCTTTTCTATTTTTTTCCTAGGTACTTTCAGATGGTTTAATAACTTGTTTGGCCTTGACAAACATTGTGGTTGATGATGATATTTCTCTAGTACATCTTGTCCATTGTGATCTTTCTTTAACCTTTGTGTTGCTAGAATTTCATGAAGCTTCTCACTCATTTATCCTAATTGAGCTTCTCGATTAGTAAGATGAATGTCTTTATCTTTTACTGTTTCTACCAATTTCTTATTTTATTTCTTGAGATATATGATTTTCTCATTCAAGGACTAGTTAACTTTGCATATCATATCTTATTTATCTAGCATGACTCTATAACTTTCCTCCAATTCCACACTAGAGTTGTCATTATTAAACTTGTTTGCTTCTATTGATTCTATCTTTAAAAATGTTGCTACATTAAAGGCAATATTCTTTAACATGGCGGTAAAAGAAATATAGGTTTTTACATGTTTTTATCATCTCCTTATTCACTTTTTGTATCCTTGTCACTCCAGGTGACATTGAAGAACTTCTTTATCTTGAGAGTTATCACATTCAACTTGAATATGGCTAAATCCTTCATATTTGTGCCACTAGATTCGTTACTTTTTTTTTCATAAGACTCCTCTTTAGTTGACACAAATTTCCCTTCATTTCTATTGGAAAATCATCCTACATATGTGTTTCTTCCTTTTTCTTTTTATAGAAAACTTTCTAAATGTTTTTTTAAAGCTTTCAGTGAGGAGTGTTAGCTTTTCTTATAGCTTTTCTAGTAAATTAAAATACTGCTTATAATGTATGACATTGGCAGTGTTGCTTATAATGTTCTTCATAATGTTGTAACATTATATGTAACACTTATTTTGTTGTAATAGTTTTGTTGTATTTTTATTGTCAAAGTTTTATTTTTAAAATTTTAAACTATTAAATTTGATTGTTTAAATAGTTGAATTAGTCTCAAACTAAGGTTTAGCTTTGATTGTATTTTATTAATTTTTAATTGTCCCTTTAGCTGTATTCATTATTGGATTAATAGAAAATCTATTATGTCAATTGAATAAGCTTTAATTTCATTGTTTGTTATATGAATTAGTCTTAATTTGACTATTGACCATTTGATATGCCCGTTTTACGGTCCATATTCAAAGTTCGTGGTTGTTCCTCTCAACAATATTATCTCTAAAACTTGAATTTGTATTCTTCCCTTCATTTTAACATTGAGTATTTACTCAATTAGAAATGCATAGTATGATGCAGCAATACAAGTGAATTTTTATTAAAAACAAGCCTCTTTGAATCAATTTTATTTTGAATTTAAAATAGAACTAGTTTAATTCGAATAAAAATTAAACTCATTTTTCAAACGATTTTTACAAATTCAATTTTACCTTAAAAATAAATTGAAATTCACTTAATGTTAAAACTAAATTAAAATCAAAATATAAGCTCTTGTTTAACAAATTAAATATCTGAGATAAAATCAAATATCTATAATTTTTTTACAAGGTATTTTTTATATTTATTTTACGATTTAAGTAAATACTTTTTTTTTATTTTGAGGTTCAGGTTGCTCTTCCTAACAATATTATTTATAAAATTTGAATCTATATTATCTTGTACCTTATTATCTCACTCAGCATTTATGGGCAAAGAAAAAAAATTAAAAAACATATGAGCTGATGAACATCTTAATCATTCTTTTAGCACTTTGACATAGCATAATAATGATATAGTTTTATATGTACATATGTTGTGTATATTGGAAACTTAAAAAGTGAATAAGAATAAGATGGTCTGAAACAAGGGAATATATATCTATAGTCGGCATTATCTCATTGTGGAGTGTAGAGGTGATAAAGACACCAATAATTAACCCTTCTCTTTCAATTTGATTCCAGTACTGTTCACTTGGACGACAATTAGGGGGTTCTAACATGCATGTTACTTTTTTTTTCGTTAAAATCTTATTCTTAGGTCTTGTTTGGTAACTCAATTTTTTGCATTTGTAATTTTGTATTTTAGAGTAGTAGGAAAAACTCTCAAAAAAGGCCCAAACGATGCTCATTATAACTATATTAAAAGGCAAAATACATTTAAATATTATATATTATATATTATAGGGTTTAAAACCTCGGCTAATATGAATACCTAAATTATTGACACGTGAATTTTCACTCGTTAAATTCATACTTTTAAAGAAAATATAATAAATTATCTAAATAATTTTATTTCTAAATTATCTAATAATTTTTTTGATTGTACATCTCATAAATTATCTCAATAAATTTGTGTTGATATATTAAAATAAAAATAATTAATTAACCATTAATTGGGATAAAATAATAATAGTTCTAAAAAAACTTTTAAATTGAAAATTTAAATTTAAATGTTGTCTGAATTTATGGGTTTTTTTTAACGTATTCAACTAAATGATTTAAAATTATTATTTAATTATAAATACTAATTTAATTATACTCATCAGCCACCATATTTTTTAAGGGTGCCAATATTCGTGTATGCAACTTTCTAACTTAAAATTTTAATTTTTTTTTGAAGCAAACTAATTATTTTAGATTTCAGAATATTTATAATTTATAATTTTTATGAATTTCATATTTCAGATTACAATCAATGTTCACTTACTTTTTAATATATATTTGAAAGCATATAATATTTTTCAAATATAAAATTTTGAATTTTTAAAAAAAATTAAAATTGGAATAACACTTTATCAGTAATATTAAAACTAAATTTTTTAAATAAAATAAAATAAAATTTATCTATACATTTTTTTAGAACATTTTAAAATTTTAATTTTAATTTTAAGTTCTCTTAAATATTTTATATTTAATTCTAAAAAATAAAAAATAAAAAGTAGCATTTTAAATATAATATAAAAATAATTTATTCAAAGTTTTGTGAATTTTAAAAGTTTCAAAATTTTGCTGATTGAGTCTTAATTCAGGTGGCATCAGACATCGTCGTCAATGTATGAGGATGTTGGTTCAAGCTTATCCTTTAATTTAAGTATTAGGGGAGGAGTTATATGTAATTCTAAACATTGTATTAAAAAATTCAAAATTTTGGAATGTTATTTTTAAAATAAATTTACAAGTTTTTAAAGTTGATAATATTGTTTGTAATTTTTCTAATGAGAGGTTTTAAATAAGTAAATAAAAAATACCTTGTCAAAACTTAAATAATGTATTTGAATTTTTTTTAAAAAAAATTAGGATTGCGATTATTAAATATTTTTAATTATTATTTAAATAATAAAATGTAATCTTTCCAACTTGGCCTAGACGTTAGACACTAATTAGGAAAATTATATTGACCACCGAAATGACCCAGTAAGCTATCAAAGTTTTGAAAATAGATATTTTAAAACATTTGTTTATATTAGAAGAAAAACTTAGCCTATTTTTAGGAAAACTCACCGGTTAACAAAAAAACCAATTTAAGTAAAATATTTTCCTTGTAGCGGTGACTACTTTTGAAAGCTCAGTTAATTTTCAATTTATTTATTCTTTAAAATTTTATTTATAATCTAGGAGCGAAAAAGTGATATTCAACTTAGTTTTAATTAAGAAAATTCAAAATTATTTTGAGCCTATTTAATTTTTAATCCATGTTCAATATCTTGAATTCAAATAAAATTCATGCATGCTAAATAAACCCTAATATTAAGTCCCATGCCACAATTTAAATAAAGTAATATTGTTCCAGAAAACAAGAATTATAAAAATATGTCTAAAATACTTTTATATAATAAAAATAGTTCTGAGCTCTCTGTATGTCACGTCCGCGTCCAAACCTATTGTGTTATGTGTTAAGATGATAAATAAATGGACTGACTTTAAGAAGCTCGGTGTGCGTCCAATCACAAGAAAATCAGCGTGAAACAATAAGCATAGTATACAAGACACAATTCTTAGCATAAACACATTTGTATAGCAATTCACAATTTCACAGAATCGGTTTATCATAATAACACATCATTTTAATATTTTAAAATTCATGGTGTTGAATGTACATGCTTATGGATTTCAATGCAATTTCAGTTTATCAGATAAAGGCTTTACCCCATCGCTACACACCACACTATGAGTTCCCCAAAACTCATCCAGCCTTTTAACTTTAGGTTGTTGATTAACCATCGCCCACTTGCAGATAAACTGTCACTTGTGGATACACAACATCATTGCAGATAAAAGCTACCACTGGGTTTGTAAAAATCATGGGTGAACTACCAGTACTTTTAGTTTAAAACATTTGCAGACAAGCTGCCACTTGGTTCATAATCGAACCACATATTTGCAATTACTGCCACTTGTTATAGGTGCGCAACATATTTACATATTAAATAAACTACCACTTAATTAGTGATTGAACCACATACTTGCAGTTACTGCCACTTGTTGTGGGTGTACAACATATTTGCAGATTAAACAAACTGTCACTCAGTTCATGAATAAACCACATTGTTTTCATATTACTAAACTGACACTCTTCCTCCATACATATCATCCCACCCCATGCCAACATTCTTTGTAATAGAATATATTAACACTAGCAGTAATCATACTTAACATGTATTCAGTTTATCACTACCAATTACCATACTTTAATAGGTATTCGATAGGGTGTTGACAATATTAACACAATAGTTTATTTGTTTCACAATGACAGTAACATGTAATATACATTTTACATACAGTATAGCCCTAACACTTTAATAATTAAATCACAAATTCCATAATAGCACAATATTAAGAACTCAATTAAGCAAATAAAACTCTAAAAACAATTCAAGGCATATACAGGGACTAAACTTAACATATCATAATTTTTTGGGTAAAACTGGAAATTTTGTAAAACAGGGATCATATGACCAGGCCCTATGGAAGGCTATAGGTCATGTGGAAGGGTTGCAAGGTTGTGTGGCCAAGCCGTGTAACAGGTTGTGGTCGTGCAGAAAATATAGAAATAACCTACAGGGGAGACACGACCGTGTGGCAGAACATGTGGTTCACGAATTACACTAAGGTTTCAAGGGCACATAGTCATATGGTGGGCTATGTGGTCCACACGCCTATGTGGCAAATCGTGAGGCCCAATTCCTACATGCGATCACCACCGATACACTTGGGAAAATACACACACCTTTCACCGGGAGTCTGATCAATGTTCCTCACACCCGATTTTGATCGGTTCACCTAAATTAGGTCCTTTAAAAGAATTTTATACACGAGTTAATGATCGATTTCAAGATTAAACAAGATTTGTAAAAGATTTAACAAGATTTCAAATGGATAAATTGATTGAATTAAAGATTAAAGTCAAATAGAACTACTAAGAAATTTCAAGATCAAAATTTCAGGACAAGATGTAATTACTGTTTCTTGCAAAGGTCGGAATACTATTAATGGCAATTACGAAATCGATAGAAAAATAACGATTGAGTGGAGATCATTTGATTCGATAAAATAAAATAATTAATAGTAATTAGGATGAATATATAGTGTAAAGAAAATGGAAAGAAAATAAAGAAAAGAATAAATGGAAAGATGGAAAGCAAATTCTATTAGGATTTGAAAATGGGTTATATGAAAGTCCAATTGGGAAAAAGAGAGAAAAATATGGTGGAATTCTAATTCTATGTGGATTTTGGGGAAAAGTGAGATATGAATTCTAGTTAGGAAAGAATTGTCAATTTTTAAGGTTTGTAAACCCTAGGGGCATCACTTGCAATTTCCCCAATATTTTATCAAAATTTGAAATTAAAATGGAAGGGGAAAGGATGTGGAGGCTCAATCTCAAGTTCACAAGGGAGAAACTAATGCTTTAAACATTGGGCTATCCCCCATTTCTTGTCTAATTTCTAATCTCAACAATATATATTTTGTGTTTTGCTAAAATCTCAAAATTAAAAGAGAATGAAGGACTCAAACTTGGGTAAGTAGGGGGGAGAGACTAACACTTAACCATTAGGTTTTTGTCCATTTCTTGTTAAATTTTATCCCCAATAGTATATATTTTAGTGTGACTTTTATCCTAGGTTGCTGAAAACAAAAGGAAAATAAATGGGAGAAGGGACTCAAACCTTTGCTTCTGAGGATATATTGATTTCGGCCTCAACTTACATACTCTTTATTAGCTTACACATTTACTTAAATTTTTATTAACTTATTTAACTTTATAATTCTTAACACATTCCACTTTAGTTTATATATAATAATTAATACTCATAGTCAAGTCTTACTATTAATATTTTAATTCATTCCACTCCTTTTTCCGAGTAGGTCCTAACTCAATTTAAAACACACTATTTTCAAATTAAACCTCGTAATCAAGTTTCGTTTTAGCTTAATGAATGCTTTAATTAATTATTTATGACCTTAATATTGGTATCCGTTTCAAATCCTCAATTTATTTACAACACACAAAGATAACCTTATAAATTAGGGTGACCACTCTTGGTTTTTGCAAACCCGATTCTTCTAACCCTATTTTTGGAGTGTGACAATTCTCCCTTCCTTAAAGAAATTTTGTCCTCAAAATTTCCTTAGTGACACATGTAACACCCCATACCTGTATGCAATATCGGAACAGGGTACAAGGCATTTCCGGACTTACAACATAAGTAATCACACAATTTTGAGTCATAAATTTACACCTGAATTAAAACCATTTACATTTAATCATAAAGTCCTTAATAAGAGCCTACGAGGCCCAAAACATGCTTTGGAAGTGGTTCGGGACTAAACCGAGAATTTTAGAATTTTTTACAAAACTTAAATTTTTTTGCTATAAACAAAGGTCACACGCCCGGGTGGTTTGGGACACGCTCGTGTGGCAGGCCGTGTGGTCACACATGCCCGTATCCCTAACCCGTGTAACTCTCTGATTTGCAAATCATGAACAAATTGAAGTCACACGGCCAAGTCACACGCCCGTATCCTAGGCTGTGTGGATAATTTAATTTTCATAAAATAGGTGCAAACTTCACACAGTCAGGACACACGCCCATGTCTCTGCCCGTGTGCCCAATTCTGAGCATTCTGTTTCTCAAAATTAAGGTGAAGGGGACACACGGCCAAAATACATGCCCATGGGATAGGCCGACACACGCCCGTGTGTCTACCCGTATGGACAAAATAAAGGCTATTTACCAAGCCATTTGCCACCCTCATTTGCTCAAACACACACACCATTTCAATGACATAAATTATAGTATACTTAGGCAACCAAAAAATCCATAATCATGGCTAATACATGTCAATGTAATACCATCATCTAACATGCACATGACATTTTAATAAGCCAAATCAAACATACCATTTTCACATTCCAAAAACACCACTAAGACTACTATCAACTTGTATTCACTCATCAAGGTGTTATAACATATTAATGAAACAACTCATCCATTTCACAACAAGGCATCAAACAACAATCAACAAGTAGCAAACCAATGTAAACCACATCACTAAGAAGCCTTAGCACATACATGCATATAAGTAGACTTACAACCAAGTTAACCAAAATGAGCCAAGTTACATGGCCAATTTCCATAACAAACCTTTGACAATTACAAGCCAATACATTTGGCTAAAATCATAATAACACATATAACAAAATAACCAAGTCCTTATACATGCCATATACTCAAAATGTTAAATTTCATCAATACCCAAAATGATAGTTTTGATAGTGTGAGGTGAATCTCTGATGATCCCCAACCTGAGCCAGCTTGGTGGCATTATAAAACATGGAAAATAAACAGAGTAAACTATGTAGCTTAGTAAGCTCGTATGTAAGAAATAAGCAAACCTTACCATACATTTAACATTCAAATAATTTAATATAACACAATGTAATTTACCATAATATCATAACCATAATTCATTCCATCACAAACTTACCTTGGATTCATCATTTCACAAATTTAATAGTCGTAAGTTTTAAGCGCATACCTGAACCGTCTTGTAATAGTTTCATATTCAATTCTCATCTTTGGAATAATAATTTCCGATACTCAAGAGAACTTGCACATAAAGTGCCACATATGTAGCCATTGCTACCTCTATCTTATAATACATAATTGTTTGCTCTCGACCCATCAACGGGACTGCTCACACAAGCTGTAATATCCCGAATTAGGGCTTAATCAGAATAGTGGTTTCGTGACCACAAATTTGAGATAGAAATAATTATTTTATGATTATTTTGAGGTTTATGATATGATTGCATGATTGTGTGAAAATTTCGTGAAGAAATTCTATGCATAAAGTGCTTAATTTGAAGTTAGGGACTAAATTGAATAAGTTGCAAAACTTGCATTCTAGAAGTTTCTAGTATGAAATTGCTTTGAAATATTAATTAGGAGGTCTTAAATAGAAATTTGACCAATTTATAAGTTTATGGACAAAAATTGGACATGGATGGAATTTTTGAAAAGTTTAGTAAAAAGGGCATTTTGGTCATTTAGGGGTAAAATGAATTAAAATACAAAATTAAAAGCAAAATTTGTTCATCTTCTTCACCATCGACGTGTATACCAAGGGAGACTCCATGGCTAGGGTTTCCAAGCTTCCAAGCTTGATTATGAAGGAAATCGAGATTCGGGCTTAAATCGGGAAAATACAAGGTTATGGACTAAAATGGTAAATTGTCGTTTCTAGATCGAGGTAAGTTCGTATGATAATAATAATGCAATGTTATGTTTGAATTATATTTCTTACTATTATTGCATATATTGTATGATTTAATATATTGGAAACGTTGATGGAATGGTGTTTATGATATGGAAATATGACATGAAAGAATGTTACATGAAATGCAAGAAAATGATGATACATGACAAGTGATATATGAAATATGTGATATATGTTATGTAAATTCTTAAATGCTGATTTGATATTTGAGTTGTGTCTTATTATACTATGAATGGACAATTGGTACTATGGATAGTGAGATCGACACTACGAGTAAGTTCGTACATAAATAATCTATCGATTCTTTTTATGTTATTATATTTTGATATCATATGAAATGTGGCTGCCTATCAAATGGTTATTTGATGTAAGTTATGAATTTAAATTGATTACGAACAATTTAGTAAAATGTTGAAAAGTGAGGAATTTCCCGGTTGAACCTTCGGAATAGAAACGATACAAATGAACTATTGTGAGGTCACGTGTGTAGCACTAAGTGCAGGCTACTACGTGTATCGGATAATTGGTCGCATGTGTAGTACTAAGTGCAGTCTACTATGCGTACCCGAAAACTGTGATCACGTGTGTAGTACTGAGTGCAGGCTACTATGCCTACCAGATAGGTTCGTTATAAGTGTGGAAATGGGAAAATGTACAGGCAATTGTGTATCTGTTATTATTCCGATGAGTTCAACGGGAAATCGATTAAATGAAAATACATGTGAAAGTGATTATGTGATGAACAAGTGCAAGTATATGTTTATTTGAATTTATGAGCAATATGCTCGATATTTGAGCAAACCTCGGTAAAATGGAATGGATTAAGTGAATTGTGTAAAAGTGAACTTTAGTAGTAAAACAGTGTTGAACAGCAGCAGTACATGAATTTGAAAATTTACGAAAAATTGTGTAAGTTGAATTAAATTTAAAAAAATTATGGAATTAAAGATTAATGAGTCTAATTTCATATGAAAGAAACAGGGGGAGAAAAAGAGTTATATATTATGTGATATTATAATTTTTGTGAGACAGTGTCAGAATAAATTCGAAATCCCCTATTCTGACTTTAGAAATTCACCATAAATTGTATAAAATTTATTAAGAGTCATACCTTACATGCATGGATTCCTTATTGAGTCTATTTTTAAGAGAAACAAACGGCATGGTCGTTGAAATTTTTTACAGGGAGAAATTTGGTTCGTAGTGTACAGGGATCAGAGTAGTCGTACCCTAAAACAGGGGAAATTTTAATGAATAAAATGTACTAATTGGCTAAACCAAAAATTCTATAAATTTTTTTGGAGAAAGATATATGAATCTAGTTTCAATTAAAATTAATAAAACTAAATTTGGAGTTTTGTAGCTTTAGATATGAATGATTTAGTAACTTTAACTCGATAACACAGCTTAACCTGAACATGTGTAATTGTACAATTATAGTGTTTTATCTTGAAAAGCGTGGTAGTAATTGCTTATTATTTTCATATGAACTTACTAAGCGTAAAGCTTACCCATCCTCTCTATTTCTTTAGTATTGGCAGGTCGGCTCGGGGTTGGAGATCGTCGGAGGCAAAATCACACTATCAAACTATCATTTTGGGAGAATTAATTCAAATATTAGAAATATCAAGTGAGTGGCATGTATAGGAAGTTGGTTTGTGATATGTATTTTTATTATGATTTTGACCATACGTATCAGTCTGCATTGAGTTATCGTATATGATCATGAGATGTATTCCTTATCCATTATGGTTTATAAGTTTAATTAATCGTGTCATGTCCTATGTTTTGATGTGATGATATAGTTAGCTTTGTTTGTTATGTATGTGTTCGAAAAGTTTTGAATTAAATGAAATTTTATGGCCCAGTTTTCGTCTTTGTGTATTGTTAAGTCTGGTAATGCCTCGTACTCTGTTCCAGCCTTGGATATGGGTAAGGGGTGTTACACAAGTTGTCAGTCAAGACGTGGTTACACGGTGTTGCTTACACAAGCTATCAAGTAACCGCAACATATGCCGGTATACTAAGCCACCGGAAGGACATACAGGACCAGCACCCGAATCACATAACATAATAGCCTAGTGACATGTCACTTGTATCCTAATCTATTCCTAAGGTTCGATTGGGATTTCTCACTTACCAAGACGTCATCAAACGTGACCGTAGAATTAAACTCGTCCACAAAATCAATCATACAGTTCATGCAATATTAAAGCATTTAAATACAATTATATTAAAACTTATTTAACATACGATCTTACCTCGGTTACAAAAATGACTATTAGTTCGATTTAGCCCACAACCTTGTTCTTTCCCTGGTCTAAACTCGAACTTCGTTTTTCTTAAAAATCAAGCTTGGAAGCTTGGCCAAAACCCTAGCTATGGTTTTCCCCTAAAATTTCGGCTATATGGACTAAATTGAAGAAGATGACATCTTTTATTTAGTTTATTTTGGCTTTATTTACTAGATTACCAAAATATCTTTCACTTAAACTTTGAAATTTTACTTACTCTATATCCATTTTTGTTCATCCTAAAGTATAATGGTCTAGTTATCATTTAAGGACCTCCAATTTAGAATTTCATAACAATTAGACGCTTTAGCTTATAAAATTCAAGCTTTGCACCTATTGCAATTTAGTCCTTCTAAACAAATTGAGTACTCAATCGATAAAATTTCTTAACGAAATTTTCACACAATCATTATATCATGCTGTAGGCCTTAAAGAAATAATAAAATAAATATCTCTACTTCAAATTTGTAGTCCCAAAACCATTGTTTTGATTTGACCCAAAAACAAGCTGTTCACACTGTTCCCCTAAGGGATTTTCGTCCCCAAAAATCTTACCAGAAAAGAGGTTTGGGTACTGTTTTCTCATAGCTTCCCCGGGTTCCCAGTAGCCTCTTCGACCCCATGTCTTTGCCATAAGACTTTCACTAGGGCTATGCTTTTATTTCTCAACTGTTTAACTTCCCGAGTTAACATTTTAATTAGTTCTTCACCATATGTCATATCAGGTAGAATCAGCGTAACATCGATACATGAAACACATTATGGATCCTTTCTAACACATTGTGGATCCTTTCTAACTCTATTGGCAAAGCTATCCGATATGCCACCGGCTCTATTCTTTCAATAACCTCATACGGACCAAAAAAACGAGGACTCAACTTGCATTTGTGACCAAATCTAAGAATTTTCTTCCACGGAGACACTTTCAGAAATAACTTATCACCGACTTGAAATTCAATTTCCTTTCGTTTTAGATCCGCGTATGATTTCTGTCTATCCGAAGCTACTTTCAAACAATCACGAATTGCTTTGATTTTTTCTTGGATTTCTCTAACTAAATCAACCCCATGAATCTATCTATCACTGAGCTCGGTCCAGTACAATGAAGTTCGACACATGCGGCCATACAATGCCTCATACAATGCCATCTTTATACTCAACTAAAAACTATTGTTATAAGCGAATTCGACTAAAGGTAGATATTTTTCCTAACTACCTTCGAACTCTAAAACACAACATCAAAGCATATATTCAAGAACCTGAATCATTCTTTAAAATTGACCGTCGGTTTGCGGATGAAATGTGGCACTAAAGTTCAACTTTGTGCCCAAAGCCTCTTGTAATTTTTTTCGAAATCGAGACATAGACCCTGGATCTCTAGAAATAGGCACCCCGTGTAATCTAACAATCTCAATAAACTACAATTCAGCTAGCTCACCAAGAGATCAGTTGGTATGTACCAGAATAAAATGAGTCGATTTCGTCAATCTATCAACAACGACCTAAACAACATCTTTCTTCTTCGGAGTCAGAGGTAATCCAGTTACGAAATCCATCGTAATTCTGTCCCATTTCCACTTGGAAATCATCACAGGCTGAAATAAACCTGAAGGTACTTGATGTTCGGCCTTTACTTGTTGACAAATTAAATATCTAGATACGAATTCAAAAAAATCTCGTTTCATACCCGACCACCAATACAATTTCATCAAAACATTATACATCGTCGTACTTCCTAGATGAACAGAAAGACAACCACTGTGTACCTCGTGAAGAATTTTCTGAATAAGCTCGGTATTTCTCAGTACACAAATCCTACCTCAGAACATCAAATAATCATTGGTCCCAATCCGATAGTTTGAATCACTAGTCGATTTGCACTAAACTCTTTTAGCTTGAAGTTCTTCGTCACATTTCTGAGCTTCATAAATTTGCTGAAGAAATATCAGTCTAGCTTTTAACTCAGCTAGAATCGAATCATCAGCAGATAAAGTTAGTCGCGTATTCATTGCTTTCAAAGCAAACAAAGATTTCCTACTTAAAGTATCGGCAACTACATTCTCCTTTCCCGGATTATAATCGATTACCAACTCATAATCTTTTAATAGCTTGAGTCATCTCCGTTGTCGCAGTTCAAGTCCTTTTGAGTCATCAAGTACTTTAAGCTCTTGTGATCAATAAAGATGTGGCACTTTTCACCGAATAAATGGTATGGCCAAATTTTTCTCTCTATAATACTAATGTAGTTACATTGATTGATCCTGGATTGACCCATTCTTATGTTTGTGTGAAATTGGTAACCAGTAAGAGCTTGCCTGTTGAGTTTATTGAGTTTGTGATTAAAGTGTCAAACCCCTTAGGCAAACATGTATTAGTTTATAAAGTTTGCAAGAATTGTCTCTTGATGATTCGAGGACACTGTTTTCTGAATGATTTAATATTGTTGCCATTTGATGAATTCAATGTTATTTTAGGTATGGATTGGTTGACACTGCATGATATCCTAGTGAACTGTAAAAGAAAGATTATTGAACTAAAATGTGAAAATGGTGAAACTCTTCTAATTGATTTAGATGAGTCAGGTGAGTTACCTGTTGTAATTTCTTCGATGTCTACCCAAAAATATGTAAGGAAAGGTTGTGAAGCTTACCTTGCTTATGTGTTGAATAAAAAGATGTCTAAATTGAAAATTGAGTCAGTGCCAATAGTTTGTAAATATCCGGATATGTTTCCAGAAGAGTTGCCTAGGTTACCTCCGATTAGAGAAGACGAGTTTGGTATTGATTTAGTACTAGGAACATCACCGATATCTATTGCTCCGTATAGAATGGCTCCAAATAAATTGAAAGAATTAAAAGCTAAGTTCCAAGAGTTGACGGATAAGGATTTTGTAAGATCGAGTTTTTCTCCCTAGGGTGCTCTCGTATTGTTTGTAAAGAAGAAAGACGGATCCATGAGGCTTCGTATCGACTACCATAAGCTCAACTAGGTGACTATAAAGAATAAGTATCTTTTACCTAGGATTGATGACTTGTTTGATTAGTTGAGAGGAGCAACAGTATTCTCGAAAATTGATCTGAGATCTAGCTACTATCAGTTGAGAGTTAAAGAGACGGATGTGCCGAAAACTACTTTCAGGACAATGTATGGACACTATGAATTTCTTGTTATTCCTTTCGGGCTAACTAATGCACCGCTTTTTTATAGACTTGATGAATAGAATTTTCTGACCGTATTTAGATAAGTTTGTGGTTGTGTTCATTAATAATATTTTGATTTATTCTCGAGACAAATCCGAGCATGCCGAGCACTTGGGAACTGTATTACAGACTTTGAGAGATAAGAAATTGTTTGCTAAATTCAGTAAAAGTGAGTTTTGGCTTCGAGAAGTTGAATTTTTGGGACATATTGTTTTAGGTAATGGTATTCGGGTTGATCCAAGTAAGATTTCGACAATTGTTGATTAGAAACTACTGAGAAATGCATCTGAAGTTAGAAGATTTTTGGAATTAGCCAGATTTACCGACGTTTTGTCAAAGAATTTTTTATGATTGTTACTCCTATGACCAAACTGTTGCAAAAAGATGTTAAATTTAAATGGTCTGAAAAATGTCAGCAAAGTTTTGAGAAGTTAAAAGCATTATTGACTGAGGCACCAATTTTAGTACAACCTAAATCGGGAAACGAATTCATAATTTATAGTGACATGTCACTAAATGGATTAGGATGTGTGTTGTTGTAAGAGGGCAAAGTGATAGCTTATGCCTCGAGACAGTTGAAACTGCATGAGAAGAATTATCCGACGCATGATTTAAAATTAGCTGCCATTGTGTTCACTTTAAAATTTTGGAGACATCATTTGTACGGTGAGAAATGTCATATCTTTACTGATCATAAGAGTTTAAAATACTTGATAACTCAAAAAGATTTAAACTTGAGGCAACGGAGATGGCTCGAGTTACTAAATGATTACGAGCTAGTAATTGATTACCACCCGGGTAAGGCAAATGTAGTCGCAAATGCGTTGAGTAGAAAGACTTTGTTTGCTTTGAGATCGATGAATACACGGTTGACTTCATCCGATAATAGTTCAATCCTAACCATGTTGAGAGCTAGACCGTTATTTCTTCAAGAAATTTATAAAGCTCAGAAATGTGACAGTGAGTTGCAAGCCAAAACAGTTCTTTGTGAATCGGGTAGTGATTCAGATTTTCATATCGGATTCGATAATTTTTTGATGTTCCAAGATAGAATTTGTGTACTGAGAAATGATGAACTTATTCAGAAAATTCTTTATGAAGCACATAATGGTTGTTTATCTGTACACCCGGGTAGTACAAAAATGTATAATGATTTGAAAAAATTGTATTGGTGGTCAGGTATGAAACAAGATATTTCAGAGTTTGTTTCCAGATGTTTGATTTGTCAACAAGTGAAAGCTGAACACCAAGTGCCTTCGGGTTTACTTCAGTCAGTGATGGTGCCTAAGTGGAAATAGGATAGGATTACAATGGATTTCATGACAAGTTTGCCTGTGACTCCAAAAAAAGATGTCGTCTGGGTATTTATTGATAGATTAACAAAATCGGCTCATTTTATACCGGTACGTACTGAATATTCACTTGATAAGCTAGCTGAACTATACATTGCTGAGATTGTGAGATTACACGGGGTACCTATTTCTATCATTTCAGATAGAGATCCGAGGTTTACTTCACGATTTTAGAAGAAGCTACAAGAAGCTTTGGGTACGAAGCTGAACTTTTGTACCGCTTTTCATCCTCAAACTGATGGTCAGTTTGAGAGAGTGATTCAGATTCTTGAAGATATGCTATGATGTTGTGTTATAGAATTCGAAGGTAGTTGGGAGAAATATCTACCATTGGTTGAATTTGCTTATAACAATAGTTTTCAGTCGAGTATAAAAATGGCACCTTATGAAGCATTGTATGGCTGCAAGTGCCGAACACCCTTGTTTTGGACCGAGCTTAATGAGAAATAGATTCACAAGATTGACTTGTTTAGAGAAACTGAGGAAAAGGTGAAGGTAATCCGTGATTGTTTGAAAGCCGTTTCAAATCGATAGAAGTCGTACGCGGATTTCAAAAGAAAAGAGACTGAGTTTCAGGTTGGTGATAAGGTATTTTTGAAAGTATCTCTGTGGAAGAAAATTCTCAAATTTGGTCGTAAAGGCAAGTTGAGTCCACGTTTTATTGGGTCGTATGAAATTATTGAAAGAATAGGGCCAGTGGCATATCGGTTAGCGTTATCGAATGAGTTGGAAAGGATCCATAATGTGTTTCATGTGTTGATGTGGCGACGATATCATTCTGATCCTTCAAATGTAATTTCTCCAACAAAAATTGAGATTCGACCGGATATGACGTATAGTGAAAAACCAATCAAGAATTTAGCTCGGGAAGTTACACAGTTGAGAAATAAGAGTATAGCCCTAATGAAAGTTTTATGGCAACGACATGGGGTCGAAAAGGCTGCATGGGAACCTGAAGAGGCTATGAGAAACCAATACCCAAACCTATTTTCTGGTAAGATTTTCAAAGACGAAAATCCCTAAAGGGGGGAGAGTTGTAACAGCCCAATTTTGGGCATAGTCGGAATAGTGGTTTCAGGACCACGAATCCGATGTAGAAAAACTTGTTTTTATTACATTTTTATGCTCTATAGTTTTAAATAAAATTTTGTTCGAAAATTTTGACGTTTGAGCACTCAATTTAGTTAAAAGGACTAAATTGCAAAGAATACAAACTTGAGTTCTATATGCTAGAGGTGTCTAATTGCTATGGAATTTTAAACTGAAGGTCCTTAGATTGTAATTAGACCATTTTTTAAGTTAGTGGACAAAAATGGACATGAGGTAAGAGAAATTTTATGTTTTAAGTTAGGGGCATTTTGGTCATTTAATAATTAAATGAATTAAAAAGCAAAAATCAAGCCAAAACCTTCTTAATCTTCTTCCCCTTGAGCTGAAAATTAGAAAGAAGACATAGCTAGGGTTTGGCCAACTTCCAAGCTCGACTGTAAGTCCGTTCTTATCCCGTTTTTAATGCTCTTTACATTTTTGAAGCCGTTATCACTCGATCTACCTATTTCTACCATTAAATTGAGAAATGATTAAGGTCTAGGATTTGAAACATGTTAGATATGTGTGTATTTTGATGTTTAATGATAGATTATGCAAGTTTGATGTTTGGTAAACAACTTTTGCTAAGTGATTTTCGATGAAAATGCCTAAAAGGACCTATTTGTAAAAAGTCATAAAATGAGTAGTAAAAATGTGCAAGAATGAAAATTTTGGGTTGTTATAAGCATGAAAGAGGTTCGTCTAGGCTTGGGAATCAAAGAAATTCAATCCATTTCAATTTATGAGTCTAGGGACCAAAGTGTAAAAATGTCAAAGTTTAGGGGTAAAAATGTAATTTTTTCCATAATGTGATTTTTGAACCGAGTTGAGTAATGTGAATAATAAATGAGTTAAATTTGCTATTATAGATCAAGAGAAACGAGGTTTGGACCTAGATTGGGAAAAAAATAAAGTGTTTGATTATTAGGTCTCATTTCTACTATTTTTGTACCGAGGTAAGTTGTATGTAAGTAATGCATTTTTTAATTATGTTTTAAATGCTTCATTATTTTATGAATTGTGATTGACCCTTGAACTTATTCGACAAATTTTTGACAAGCATGAAATCCCGGTTGAACCTTAGGAATAGATAGGATATAAATGTCATGACATGAAGGTTAATGAGACTATGTGTAAGACCATATATGGGATATGACATCAACATGAGACTACGTGTAAGACTATATCTGAGATATGGCATCAATATGAAACTTCGTGTAATACCATATCTGGGATATGACATTGGTACGATACCGTGTGTACGAAACTCCCAAGTATCCTTTAGTATTCCTAGTAGTTCAATGGGTAATTTAACGAGTATGTCAAACACGAATTGTGTATAAATCCAATTCAAGATGACTCAAGTATGTACGTAAAACTCATATGTAATGAGCTCGTTATGTGATGAACCCTCGATAAGGTTATGATTGAGTAAGTTATGATTATAAAATCGTAATAATATTTATGCCAATTTTCATCATGTTAATTGTATGTTAAATGTTTGGATATAATGCTTATTATTTGCATAGGAACTTACTAAGCTTTAAAACTTACTCCCCTTTCTTTTCTCTTATCTTATAGTGTCACCAAGCTAGCTCATAATTGGTGATCTTCAGAGACTCAAACTATCAACTTATTATTTCGGGTACCAATGAATTCGACATTTTGAGTTATGGCATGTATAGAGACTTGGTCATTTTGTTATGTGTCATAATTAATTTGGCCAAATGTGTTGGCTTATGTTGGTTGATAATTCATTTTGTAAATGGCCATTGAAATTGGCTAATATTGGTTTAAGTATATATGCATATGATGATGTTTTCATGGATGTGGGAATTTGCAGAGTTTAAGTTGATAAGTATGTGATGTTCGTATGTGATAAATGGTAGCATGTAAATGATGTGTGGATGTCTTGAATGTGGATGATTTGGTTGTATGTATATGCTTGGATTAGTGTTGTATGTTGTTGTGTAGGTATGTGCAGGGAAGGGTGACAAAATGGCTTGGTAAATAGCCTTATTTTTGTCCATATGAGTAGACACACGGGCTTGTGTCTAGGCCGTGTGTGACATGCGGCTTGCCCTATGGGCATGTGTTCCGGCCGTGTGTTTCCTGTACCTTAATTGTTGCAAAACAAAATGCTCAGAATTGAGCACATGGGCAGAGACACGGGCATGTGTCTTAGAAGCGTGGATGGCACGGGCCCAGGCACGGGCATGTGAAGTCTGCACCTATTTTCTGAAAAATTATGAAAATTAAATCGACCACACGGCCTAAGCACACGAGCGTGTGCATTAGTGTGACTTCAATTTATTCTTGGGTGACAAATAGAAAGTTACAGGGGTTAGGGACACGGGCGTGTATGACCACACGGGCATGTCCCAAAGCCACACGGACGTGTGACCCTTGTTTAGTGAAAAATTTTCTAAGTGTTGTAAAAATTTCTAAAGTTCTCAGTTTAGTCCCGAACTACTTCCAATGTATGTTTTGGGCCTTGTAGGTTCGTTTTAGGGATGATATGAACGTATATGAAAAGTTTCAAATTTGGATGGAAATTTACGTTTTTGTTTTGTATGATTGCTAGTGTATAAGTTTGGTAATGCTTCATACTCTATTCCTGCATTGGATACGAGTAAGAGGTATTACATTTATAATCTCAGAAAAAGAGGGCTATGTTTACTTGCTGAAAAAGTCCTTTTACAGTTTGGAACAGTCACCAAGACAGTGGTGTATGAGGTTTGATTCCTTTATGATTTCTCATGATTTCAAAAGAAGTAGTTTTGACAATTGTGTTTACTTTAAGAAAAACAGTGATGGTTTTTTTGTTTATCTTCTCCTTTATGTTGACGACATGTTGATAGCAACAAAAGATAAATGAGAGATAAGAAAGGTCAAAGGCCAACTAAGTGAAGAATTTGAGATGAAAGATCTGGAGCCAGCAAATAAGATACTTGGTATGGAGATTATCAGAGATAGAAAAGCAAGTAAATTGCACCTAAGTCAGAAGGGTTACATTGAGAAAGTTTTTTACAGGTTCAATATGCAGAGTGCTAAGCCTGTTAGTGCTCCTTTAGCAGCCCATTTCAGACTTTCATTGGCTTTGTCTCTATAATCAAATGATGAGATTGAGTACATGCCACATGTTCCATACTCTAGTGCAATGGGATCTCTCATGTATGCTATGGTTTGTTCACGTCTAGATTTATCATATGCAGTCAGTGCAATTAGCAGATACATGGTGAATCCCGGTAAAGAACATTGGAAAGCAGTTCAGTGGATTTTAATATACTTACAAGGTACTACTGATGTTTGCTTACAGTTTCGAAGAACTAGAGATGGAGTCATTGGGTATGTTGATGCTGATTTTGCTAGAGACCTTGATAGAAGAAGATCTCTCATAGGTTATGTCTTTACAATCAAAGGTTGTGTAATCAGTTGGAAAGCCACTTTGTAAACTACAGTGGCTTCTTCTACCACTGAAGCTGAGTACCTGGCAATTACTGAGGCTTGTAAAGAAGCCATTTAGTTGAAGAGACTCTTTAGTGAACTCAATGAAGACTTTCAAATTAGTACAGTATTTTGTTACAGTCAAAATGCCATCTTCCTTACAAAAGATGAAATGTTTCATGAGAGAACAAAACACATTGATGTTCGGTATCATTTTGTTCGTGATATTATTACTCGTGGCGATATTGTTGTGAGCAAAATTAGTACTCATGAAAATCCTGCAAATATGATGACTAAGTCACTTCCTATAACCAAGTTTGAGCATTGCCTAGACTTAGTTGGTGTTCATTGTTGAAGTTAAACCCTTAAGGGGTTTTATGGAAGAAGTGGAGAACTTGTTCATTAAGAGTTCGCGATGAAGAACTTGTTCATTGAGAATTCGTGTCAAGGTGGAGATTGTTAGAATTAAGTGACCTGAATCTTTATTTAAATAAAATACAGTGGTAAAATAAAATAAAAGTAAAATCCATATAGAACTACACTTATTTTATTTTATTTTAGAATAAGGTTTTTTAAACCTTTTAAATTCCATCTATTTGATATTGATTAGAATAAGGTGTTTCAATCTTACTACACTCTTATTAGAATATGATTTTACAAGCCTATAAATAGACATAGTTTTTTCCTCTTGTAATTATTCGAATTCGACAAAGTGAATTTTCTTCTCCTCTACCCGTGGCTTTTTTCCTGAAAGGATTTCCACGTAAACATCTGTGTGTTCTTTATTTTTATTTCTCTTTTCTTTACAATATATTATCATTACTGACATTCTATTTTCACAACTTTACAAAATATATTACATTCATGTAACAGGGTAATGAATTTTGTAATAAAATAATCAAATAGTGATTACAAAATATATTATATAAATTTGTTTTAGGAAATATATTAATTACAAACAACTGTTGTATGCGAAGAAGAGCGCATGTTCGAACCTTAAAAAAAACATTGTTGAGAGTGACAATTACAAACTTCGAACATAGACCGTAAAACAAATAAAGAGAATATTAATATATATTATAATCCATGTAAGAGGGTAATATATTTTATAATGAAACAATCAAATTGTGGTCATTACAAAATCTGTTTCATAGGCGGTAAGAAATCTTGCAATAGGGTAATAGGTTTTGTAAAATAAATTACAAAATATATTATTGCTTATTTAAGAAATTTTGTAATAAGGTAATATATTTTGAAATTAAATAATCAAAATTTATTGTTACAAAATATATTACGCAGGTGCTAAAGAACTTTTGCACTCGAGGTATGATATTTTGTAATTTGCTTTACAAAATATATTACACCTTATGTACGGAATTTTGTAACAAAATAATGTATTCTGTAAAGAAGTCATCAAATTTGGCTGTTACAAAAAAATATACGTAGGGGGTAAAAAATTTTGTAATCAGTAAAATATTTTGTGATTTGTGTGACAAAATATATTACAATATTTTTTTGATAAATTACAAATTGGGGGAGGGAAATGATGCGGCTAAACCTTGAGAACATAATTCTTTCGCCCGTTTTGTCCTTTGCATTGTTAATTACAAATTTTGTAATGATGTAATAAGTTTGTTATGAATTATTACTTGATAGCTAAAAGTTTACCCTAAGTTTTTGTCCCAAAGCTTACCATGGAAGATTTAAGGGATTGACTTGTTTCTATTTTTGGACTGTATTTAAGAAAAAGTTTAAGTGAAAATTTCAGTTTTATTAAAAAATATATATTCACTTTTGAAACTCTATACATTAACGCTTTGTTTAGTAGAGTAAAATAAAAATTGAAATTAAGAATGTAAAATTAAAAGGGTAAAAAATTAGAAGGATGAAAATATAATTTTTCTTTCTATAAGTTTGCTTGCTAGGAGAGATGGAAAAATGAAAAAAAAAAAGTAATTTTCTTCCTACCTATTATATGGTAGAGATGAAAAATAAAAAGAAAGAAAATAAACCATTTGAAAAATGCATAATTTTGAATTAACATATACATCTTTCTCATTTTCTCTCCTTTCATCTTTCTAATTTGGAAAGATTGATTTTTATTCATTCGGATGGAAAATGATCATCTCTCTTGTTTTCTTTCCTCTCACTTTTCTTCCTATGCAAGCACACTAAAAATTTATTTTCTTCTTACTTTTCCATCCAACCAAGTACACCGTAAATGAGGCCTTTCTCATCAATTTGTTTCAAAGTGTAAGCCATTTATTTTCAAGTTAAATTCTGGTATTAGTTTGTATTATTATTATTTTTTTTTTGAAAGTTGTGGATTTTATCTATATACTTTAATTTGGTTCTTTTTAGTCTTTATACTTTTCAAATTTCAAAATTTCAGTTCTCAACAAATGGTAATTGTTAAACTCATTAAGTTAAGTCATGCTATATTCAGAATTGATCTAATGTGATAAACATATTATCAAATGTGTAATGTCATGTTAACTTGTCATTTTCACATATTACTAATTAAAAATCCAATTAATGGATTATCGACTGTCATTTGCATCAAGACTAAAATTTCAAAATTCGAAAAGCATAGGGACTTAAAATGATCCAATTGGAAAATATGAAGTAAATATATAGCTATACGCATAATACATGATTAGTAATAAAATTTAACTAAACAAATTTGAATGGTACTGTTTGAGTTAGGACTAAAATTTCAAAATTAGAAAAAAAAAGGGACTAAAATTGACCAATTCAAAAATACAAAGATTAAAATTAATCAAATTAAAGTATAATGACTAAATCATATTAGTAGCTAATAGCAACTTTTTTTTAAAGTACAAGGATTAATAACAAAATTTAATCTTATTTCATATTAGGCTATTTACTATTTTCCTTAATCAGTTTATTCAAAACAAAACAACCTTGTACTAAATTGTTTCTGTTCTTTTAAATTATTTAGGTTTTATTTTTCGATGTTATTCTCATCATTTTGTTTGAGGTAAAGTATAAGAACGGTCATTAAAGTATTGTTGGCATTTTATTTTGATAAATATTATTTTTAAGTTGTTTTATTTAGGTGACTAAACTATTTGAAATTAAATTTTTTAATCATTGAACATTATTAATCTTTTGAAATTTGATGAAAGTATTAATGTGAAATTTTTTATTGGTATAATAACAAATTCAACCCTCTAATGTTTACACATTCTATTTAGTTGATCTTATATATAAAAATTAAAAAAAAACTCTCAATGTTTATAAAATTTGTCATTTTAATTTAAATTTTAAAAAATTTAATAAATTTAGGTCTCAATATTTACAAAATGACCTTAAAATTTACATATAAAAATAATTGATGATGATTATTTCGATTATTCAATCATAAATTTTTGTCAAAAAAATCATAAATTTGTTATCATTATTTTTCTCTTGGATGAGAAAAAATAATGTCAATATTGCAATTTCATTTTTTATCGCAAGCGGTACAATAAAAGTAACAAAAATGAATTGAATTAAAATTCTACAGAAATATAACAAAATCACAGTAATGGTCCTGCAAAATCTGGAACATGTAGAGAATGAACAAGTAGAGGTGAAGGATTAAGAAGGTATTCTAAGGGAGTTTGGGGGTACCCAACAGCTTCATCTCCTTTTAATTGTTCTTTTCGAGCCTTTCTAACCTCTGTGTCATTAGTATTTCTTGCCACACCACAAACTGCAAAATCCCATTAAAAAAACAATGGTACAACTACAAGTTAGCACAACATTTGGATTTTCATCGGAATAAATTTATTGCATTTTTAAAAATTTAAACTAAAATGAAAAATATTATAAATATTGAAGGTTAATTTATTAAATTTTTATATTTAGAACCAATTTAATAAGATATGTAAATATTAAAAAATTAAATTTATTATTATATCAATAAAAAAACTCATATTAATATTTTTGTCAAATTTCAAATCATTATTGAAATTGGGTTTGATTTCAAATAATTAATAGGCAAAAATAAAATAACTTAAAAATTGTGTCACCAGAGAACAAGTGGGTGAAGAAAATGGTAGTGAAAATTGCGGTTATTATATAGTTCAATTTTACGTGAGATATATAGGTCTTCGTAGGTCATTAGGTTGCGACAAAAGTTGTAATTACAAATTGGACGGAAAGCTAATGATCCGTAATGAGAGATGGAAAGGGAATATAAAATGGAAAACCAGAAATAATTATTCGGCCTTTTGCTAAATGGACGGCTTAGCTTTACAAAATGTTAGTGATAAAAGTTATTTCTTTTTGACAATCTAAAAAGGCTGGTTTGAATGTATCAATTTGTACGAATTTGATGACTGCTCTTTCTAGTTCAACTGGATCCTTGCTTAATGTAATAATTAGAAAAATGAAAGAAACATGCGTAGAATGGGGAAATAATTGGCCGTGAGAGAGGGTCAACCAATACAGGAGAAAGCAAAGCAAAGCGCAGGGCTCGAGAGTGACTAAATGGGGACACAATTATTGAGATTCTCACACGTCATTCAATCGCCAATTACAGCCATCTCATATCTCTTCTTTCGATTTCTAGGTAAATTGCATTCTGCTAAAACTCGTTTTAACTAATCAAATTCATTTCCAATTTAACGTAAATACGTATTAAATAAATAATTTAAATTTTAATTAAATTTTGAAAAAGACTTTCAATTTAAATTTTCCATATACTTTTACATTAGATATTTTGACTCTCAAATCAATGAAGAAGAGAAAAAGGTTGATTAATATAATATTAATTTAAAAACATTTAATGACGTTCTTAAAAAGCTACATAATATCCTAAATGAAAACTTTTTCCAATATATATTTTTCATTCACAATCTTGGTACATCGAACTCTTCACAGCTGGCTGTTGAACAGGTTTCTTTTTCTTTACTTCCTTTGTGTTTTTAGTTTCTCGCTCTCTTTCATGTCTCGGCCTTCGGTTTTTACCTTTTGCGCTATAGGTTTGTGGTGAGGGTGCTAACAGGTGTTTGTGCTATGGATTTTGGTCCAAACTGAGGTGGGTTCGGGTGTAAGAAATGGCTGGTTTCTTCTATCTAGGTGGACGACAAGACGAAGATAAAGAGGAGAACCTGAATTTGTACAGAAACGAGGAGATCTGCAACAAAGGGTTTGAGATATGGCCACACTATAATTATTACCAGCAGCAGCAAAATGTGAATAATCAGTCCTTTGGAGCGGGTCCTAGTCGAAGAACTAGCGGCCTTAACCTCTCGGATGAGTGGTCTTCGAGATCAGTCGGGTTTACGGACATGAGACAAGGAGGCATCAACTGCCAAGACTGTGGAAACCAGGCTAAGAAAGATTGTAGCCACGGCTTTCAGTGCCAAACTCACGTTAAGAGTACTTGGGTTCCTGCTGCTAAAAGGCGAGAGAAGCAACCTCAAAATCCACAACAACAACAACAGTTTCGAGGAGAGAATCAAGGTGATCGATCCCCTCTTCCCTCTCTTGACTGCTTTACCTTTTTTGCCACTGTTTGCTGGTGTGAAATTGACGAATAAGTCTCATAATGTTCATAAAAAAGATGTTCAAAGAATACTCATTTTTAATCTTGTTGGAGTTTGAAAATTAGGGTTGGAACTGGCTCAATTCCCCTCAGAAGTGAATTCTCCAGCAGTCTTCCGCTGTGTAAAAGTAAACGCTATGGACGAAGTAGAGGAGGATCAGTTGGCTTATCAAACGGCTGTGAATATTGGAGGGCATGTATTCAAGGGAATTCTATACGATCAAGGCCCTGAAAACCATTAAACCCCTTTGTTTTTCTCATATTCACCAACTTTTTTATACGTAGCCAGATCAGCCATTTAAATAGACGTGCATGGATGCGATGATGACTTGCTGCGAGAATGGAAACTATTTGCTAATTAGCCAATAAATTTCAGTGCTGCTCAACCATGTGCATGTTATTTATGTTATCTTTAGTCTCAGACTAATGATATAAACTAAGGTAGATGCTTCATTTTGGTAGGCTTGTAGACTTATCACATGGAGAAGAATTAGAAATTAGGATTATGAAACTTCCCTAAGTTTTGTAGTTTCTGAACATGTACTCTGATGAGATTGCTCATTTGATGTTTTCACAGCTTTTAGTTGTATTATTATTTGGGAAAAACGAAATTACGAGGGACAGAGAGGAGATGATCATGTTACTTGCACCGTTTGACCTTCTCACACTGATGATACTGATCCTGGTCAGAAATTAATATATGTTTTTTCATCCTCTATCTCAGTTTTGCGGATGTTGGATTCATTTTCACAACTGGAACTTGACTGGATATTATTATTATTTTGGGGTATACTATATAAATAGTAACTTAATTATGAGGGTATATTTGATTTTATCATTTAGATTTAAAAAAATTTATTTTAGTCAGTAATATTATCAAAATTTAATATTTTGTTTCTCTTCTGTTAAATCATTAACGGAGTATTGGGCTAGTTATTTTTTCATTAGCATAGTAATAAATTTACTCTAATATTTACAAATTTTATTAATTTAGTATTAATTCAAAAAAATTTTAACAAATTTAACCTTCAACTATAATCATTATGTCAATTTATTCTTAATTCTTAAAAATTCAAAATAAAAAAAAATTTAATTTTTATTTTTATGAAAACACATAAGATTTTATGAAAAATACATACAAAATTATAAACTTTTTAATAATCATTTTAATAAATAAATTTCATGTTAGAAATAAAGGAAAAAGTATACTAATTTTTATAATTTTTATGTATTTTTTTTAAAATCTTATGTATTTTATTGTAAATGAACTTTCGAATTATTTTTTTACTTTTTGAAATTTTTTTAATTTTTAATTTTTAAAAATCACTATAGAAAATTAAGCTTTTAGTAGCGTTTTTAGTGGCATTTAGACTAAAAACGCTGTAAAGTTATACATTAGTGGCGCTAATCGAAAAACGCGGCAATAAGTAAAGCAATAACGACGTTTATGAAAAAGACGTCGCAAAAGGTTAGAACTATAGTGGCATTTTTCTCACAAACGCCGCAAAAGTAAGCAATACGGGCGTTTTTTATAAATGCCGCGAATATCTATTAAATTTTATTGAAACGATGCTATTTTGATAACCCTGAAATCCCTTAGTTTTTTTCCCAAATCAGTTCCTCTCCCTGAAATCTCTAAAATTTTCCCCCAAATCCCTTACTTTTTTTCCCAACATCTTTTCCCCAAATCAGTTCCCCTCCCCTAAATCCTTAACTTTTTTCCCCAATGTCTGCTGCATTGCCGTCGACAGTCCTCTGCTGCGTCGCGTGTAAGTTTTTATGTTTTTCATTTTATCTGTTTGTAAATTTATTTTCTCATCTTTTAAATCCTAGCCCTTTTCTCTTATGTATAAATTCTTCACCAGAAACAGCAACCAAAAATTTCTCACCGCTGTTCTCTTCGCTGAAACCAAAAAATTCTGGTAATTTTTCATTTCATTCTATATTTTTTTATATCTTTTTTTTTAAATTCGAATAATGTTATTGGGTTGTTGAATTTTACTAGTTGGGACTGTAATTTTTTAGGGTTCTTTGGGTTATTTTTTGAAGTATAATTGATTATGACCGGTAAATCCCTTTGCTTGTGCCTCTTTTATAAATGGTTTTTTAAAATCTATCTTAGTACTTAATTCTTGGTTCATGCTTTTTTAAAAAAAAAATTAGTTGCTTTATTTGAAGGTCTGAGCTTTAAGCAAATCACTACAATTATTGTTGAATAGGCAAACGAAATTGTCTATTTTTGTGGGTTCCCGAGTTATGCATGTGAAATGTTTGATAAAGTGACACAAAGAAAATTTGGGTTTCTTTGAATGAGGGGAAAACAGTGATTTAGTGACTACATGGGAGTGAAGATTACCTTAGGGTTGATTATGGAAGTACCTGATTTTTTACTGGTTTAGTGAAGTATGCAATTGATGTTGGACTATCCTTCCTTTTGATGAATGCCAAATGATGATGTTCATAGTTTATTCTAATTAAAAAACAATGCACTTTAATACTTAGACATTTATAATCTTTGTTGAAATTTATTAATCTCATACATCTTGGCTAGAGAAGTAGGTTCAACTGTTTTCTTTATCTCCCTGTTTTTCAGCTGGTGTTCCCATGCACCACAGTTCCTTTTGCAGAATGAAAATTGAAGCTTTTTCTTTCCATCTGAAATTTGTTCATTTTTTTTTTCATTTCGAGCTTCATAAATTTGGCACAAGTGCTGACTGACAGTTGCTGGAGCTATTTAAATGTTGCCCAATCTTCATTTCTTACTTCTAATGCTATAATTGTTTCAATTAAATTTTGATGCCTTATCTGATTGCTCTCCTTTTTTACACTATTTTCATTTGGGAAAAAGAAAAAGAAAACAAATCGGGTAAGAAATTTAAGAATTCCCAACTCATGGACAACTAGAAAGAAAAATCTGTAACAACCCGGTTTTAGCTAAATCGAAACAGTAGTTTCGGAACATCGAATTCGATGTTGAAAAAATTATTTTGAATATTATTTTATGTGTATATAGCATGAAAGTATGAATGTGTGAAATTTTCATGAAGTAATTTTATCGTTTAATGCTCGATTTGAGAAAAAGGACTAAATCGCGTAAAATGCAAAAGTTGCATGCTATTAGTTAAATGTGTCAATTGGATTTGGATTTTAAATATGATGGCCTTAAATGGTAATTAGACGATTTTAAATGATAGTGGACAATTTTGGGTATATATTAAGTGATTTTAATGGTTAATAAATAAGGTTAATTATGGTATTTTGTAAATAAAGTTAAAATAAATAAAAATAAAGCACAAATTTCATTCATTATCATCTTTGTGCACCGAAATTAGAAGAAAAAGAAGGAAAAAATAGGGTTCATTCATCCATGACTAATTCAAGCAATTAGGTATATTTTGAGCTCGGTTTTTAATAATTTTTACGTTTTTGAGATCGTTGCTTCATAATCTAGCTAGCCCGTACCTTAGATTTTGAAATTGTTAAAGATTTTGAGAGTTACCATTGTTGAATACTTGAGTTGATAGGTTATGAAGATTTATTGATAGATTTAATGGTTTTGTAAAGAGATTTTTGATAAAAATGTCAAATAGGGATTAATTTGTGAAATGTGAAAATTTAAGGGTTGTAATGTGAAATAAATGAAATTTTTGGGCTTCTAGGGACCTATATGTAATTAGGCCAAGCTTGGGTTTAATGAAATTATGTGAATTTTGAGTAATTCTGAAAAAAGGACTAAATTGTTAAAAGTGTGAAAGTTTAGGGGCTAAAGTGCAAATATGCCTAAATGAATGTTTTGGACTAAATTGAAAGAATATATGATTGAATAATTCAATTTTGAATTCATATAGATCAAGAAAGAAAGAATTCAGATTTAAATCAGGGGAAAAGCAAGGTTATTGAGTAGTCGACCCGATCCCTCAATTTTGTATACGAGGTAATTTCGTATAATTGAACTTAAATGTGTATCTATTTGTTTGATGGATGAAATTGAGATAGTAATTATTCTATTGGATAACTGTTGGGATAGTAAATGAAATGTACGAATTGAATAAGCAAGTTGCCGAATAAGACCATGGTTGGGATATGGAAAATGAATAAAAAGACCATAACCGGGTTATGGCATGTGAACGAAATACCATGACAGGGCCTTAACAATGTATGTGTAAGACCATAGTTGGATTATGGCATCAAAAAAATCGATGAATTTTTATCGTAAGCACTTATAAACCGGAGCTGTTTGATAAGAGTATTGATGAGAAATATAAATGTATCGGTATAGGTATGTACAAAAAACTATTCAAGTATCGAGATAGATGAAGTTGAGAACTCATGAATGCAGATATGAACAAATTTTATGTTAGCTCATGAATTGATGCTTTAAATGTTGATGATATTATCTATTTTGAATTGCTTTATGAATGTTATGATTATTTCATGTTCATATACGAACTTACTAAGCTTTATAGCTTACTTTGTTTAAATTTTGATGTTTTATAATTCTGCAAAGCTAGCTCGAATTCGGGGACCGTCAAAGACTTTATCGCACTATCGATCATCTATTTTGGTACTTTTGAAGTTATGTACATATGGTATATGGCATGTATAAACTTCGGTCATTTTGGTATGTTTGATGGATATGTATTTTGGCCATTTGAGTTGGCATAAAATGATGAACTTGTTGATGCTTATGAATGTGCAAATAGTTCTACTTTTAATGTTTGGTAATAGACCTATAATGAATGAATGGAAGTGAACTGGTTATGTATGTTTGGTTTAGTTTTGTTAAATGTATTATACATGTGAATTATGCTTAGGAAAGCAAATTAAATTGTTTAGTATTTGAATAGGTAAATGATATGGTATTGAGTATTGAATTTAGTTGAAATGGATATGGTATGATTATGTATTGGTTGATGACTTTTGGCTACATAATTGTGTCTTAAAATGATACCATATGAGTTTGTGTAAGTATGTGCAAAAAAGGTGGCAAATTGGCTTTGCAAATGGCCTATTTTTGTCCACAAGGGTAGAGACATGGGCGTGTGTCTTAGCCGTGTGTCCTCTGGTGGTGAAATTGAATTGAAGTCAGTATGCTCCACACGGTCTCACACACAAGCATGTGCTGGCCGTGTGGTGTAAGTCAGTATACCCCCTAAATGGCACACGGCCAAGCACACGGACGTGTGTGGCCATTTCGAAGGGCACACGCGCTAGACACGCTGGTGTGTGGTTGGCCGTGTGACCCAAGTCAGTATACTCTCCAATTTTCACACGTCCTGGTACATGGGCGTGTCCTCGATCGTGTGATGCAAGTCAGTATGTATGCCCTGTTTTCACATGGCGTAAGACACGGGTGTGTCTACTAGCCGTGTGAGGCGCACGGCCTATTCACACGGGTGTGTGACCATTGTATGATTGAAAAATTCTAAGTTTTTTGAAATTTTCGTAGGTTATCGGTTTAGTCCTGAACCACTTCTAAAGCATGATTAAGGCCTCAGAGGCCTTTATAAGGGACAATGTGATTATTTTGAATGAAATATGAAAATGAATACTTGAGGTTAATAAATGTAAACTAAATGTTGTATATTGATCGGTAATGCCTTGTAACCCTACTCCGACAATAGATACAGGTTAGGGGTGTTACAAAATCTGCCTTCATTCATCTTTTCCATTTTATTTTATGTAAGTATGTTCTAAAAAATAATACAAATTATATATTTTATTTAACGATAATGCATCAAATAATGAAAATTGAATAGAAAATGTAAGTAATACTGCTTTAATTATATTTTTTACTAAAATAAATGACAAGTTTTAATAATATATATATTTTTAAATTGTACATAATTAATCATTGCTTTTTCCATATTATGTGAATCTATTTAATGAGATTTATGGATATATAAATTTCAAATAGCTATGGTTTAATTTCACATTTGTCAACAATTAAAACAATACTGAGTAGATTGTTAGGTGTTTCTCTTCAAATATAGCATATAACTTTATATCATATTTATAAAATTAAAATAAAAAAACTTATTTACTGAATATTGGATATTTCCAATGCATTTTAAATAGTGAATTTCTCTTACACATTTTACCAATTTAAAAAAATAAATAAAATTGTAACGCCCCAAAAATCTCGAAACCTAAAAATCCCGAAATCCCAAACTTTCTTTGTTTTCGATTTTGATAAAAATTGTGTTTTATGTTCCTAGATATGTGATAATTATAGTAGGTCTTAATTAAGGTTTGAGTTCGAACCTAGGAATAAATGAAATTATAGTTTAATTATTAAAAGAATCAAGGTTGGCAAGTAGGTGGGCTTTTAAATAAAAATAGAGGAAAAATAGCATAAAAAAGCCTTGTGGAAGAGTGGCTAAGTGACGCCACTTAGAGTGCAGGAAGGTGGAATTAGTAGCTAGCAAGGAGGTCTAAGGTTAGAATCCTAGTTTTTTGTTTTAGAAGTTTAATTTTGGCTTTCTAGAAGGATGGAAGTAGGGTGAAGATGGACTCTAAGGGGAGTGTTCAGAAGAGAAAATTAAGGAAAGGATCAAGGGGTTATCAGGGAGAAAAACGATGAGATGAGAAGGGAGAAGTGATAGAGCCGAATTGGGAATTGGGCATGGAAAATTCAGCTATAAGGGCTATAAACAGGGGCCGAATACAGGGTTGCCAGGCTACTGCCGAAATTCTTCTTCACCTTGTTGCCAGAAACCCCTTTCTCTAAAAGCCGAAAACCCTTTTGTTTTTCTTTCTTTTCTTCCTGCTGATTTCTATTCTTCTCTATACAATTTTCTTTGTTTCACTTAACCGATTTCTTCTTCTACTCTTCTTCTTTAACCTGTACCAAATAAACCTTATTCACCATACTAAGTTTGAAAAGCTGAAAAGCCAAATCTCCCAAGGGCTGAATACTCTTTGACCGAATCTAGTGGAATTAGTATCGGATCTCGAATCTTACCTCTCTGTCGAATTGCTCTTTGGGTTTTTGCGGTTTTGACTAGGAGTTTATCATGGTTAGTGATTTAAGAAAAGGCTGATCGCGCAAGGTAAGGTTAATGTGAGGTTTCGGTTTTAGTAAGGATATGTATTAAGCATGCGATTAATGGAAGGGTAATATCGTTTGTAGGTTTGGACTAAGGGAATCACAGCACACTTGCTTACCAGGTGTGTACATACACTGCACACACATTATGTATCGGTAAAAGTCGAAATGCCGAAAAGCCAAAAAGCCAAAATGCCGAAAAGCTGAAAGTTTGGCTATGGCAGTCTTGCGAGAGCGCGAACACTCGTAAGGGGGAGACCGATAAGTTGCCTAAGGCCCATGGGCAATTCCATGGACTTAGATTGTGATTTGGCCATATAGGCGGGAATGGGCCTAATGGGCCCGATGGGCTATTGGGCCCATAATAGGCAAAAACTGAATGTTGATGCTATGTGATAGGAACTTGTATATGAGCATGAATATGAATGTGATTGGGCCTAACAGGCCATATAAATGTGATTTGGGCCTAATGGGCCATATACAGGTGATTTGGGCCTAATGGGTCATATGAATATGATTGGGCTTAATGGGCCAGATACAGGTATGTGAAATTGTTTGGGCATTGTAAAGGGTTTTGGGCCTAGTATATGATATCCACATAAGACTTAATTAATATATTGCGACCATGGACAAGTCAAAGGGTTAAGGTGTGGCAACAGGTATATGCATGTCTAGGATTGGATCTAGGGAGAGCTTGGTACTTAAGCGGTCTTAATGACTCACCTCCTCTTCTCTGGAATCCTACCTGGTGCATAGTGTTCGTTCATCTTAGCTCACGGGACTTGTTAACGGGCCAAGGTAAGTGAAAACCGTAATTATGGGAAAATTACCGAAATGCCCCTAAGGGCGAAAATAACCAAAATACCCCTAGGTATAGAATTTAAGTTTTATGGATGTGACATGCATACATATGATATTCTTCTTAGGTTGCATATGGGTGGGAATTATGGAACGGAGGAAGTATATGAGGATCGCATGGTTACTTGACAATCGTGGATTCACCGACGGCTTTTAAAGCCTAATATGTAAATGTAGTTCAGCAACCGGGCTACCATGGTGTATGGGCTGGGTGGGTCGATATTCATATCCCCACATGGTGTGACGGGGGACGGAGCTGGTGTGTAGCGAATGGATAATTTGGATGGGATTGCACTGCATGATTGATGAATGATGTTTTTTTTGAATGCTTGTTTTTGCCGAGGGTTGTACACACTGAGTTTGAAAAAACTCACCCCACTCTTTTATTTTATTTTCAGGTGATGCTCAGTAAAAGGTTCGATGTTTGGAGGGACTCTGGGTGGCCGGCTAGCAAGATAATTCAGACTTGGTTTTTTTAAGCATTTAAGTTTTTATTTCTTTTTAAGTGTGTTCAGACCAGACTGTAATAATGTATTCAACTACTACTTGAATTATTTTTATTATTTTCATTGTAATTACGAGAAGTTGAACATGGATTTCTTAAATTATAGTATGTTTTCTACGTTTCCGCAACTAAGTTTTTTTTTAAAAAAATATCAAATGATTTAAACAAAGCTTTCGTAACTGAAAGGTTTTTTTTAGTTAATTAGGGTTTTTTTTAAGAAGGGTTTTCAATGAAAACACGGTTTTCGCTAAAACACTTCAATGTAACATACCAGATTCGGCCATAACGTCTGGGCTGGGTTTAGGGGTGTTACAAAAATTGTGAGATGAATTAACTAGACCTATAGTAAAATAACTTTTATTGATAAAATAGTACAAAATTAAATAATTGTGTTAATTAATTTTGACTATATTGGTGGGACCTTTTCTTTAAAAGAAAACAATTTTTTATTTTATTTTTAAATTAAATTAAATCCATATAATATGAGTCTTATTTTAAAATTTTTATCATCTGACTCATTAAATTAATTAGTTGAAAATCAAAATAATCTTTTAATTAAATATAAAAATGTATTTGATCAATTATTGATTTTATTAATTTTTTTTAAAATTATATAATTTAATCTAAAATGTAGGTGTAAAATAAAAGACTCAATTCCACTATGCATTCACCAAATTACAATTTTTCATATACATCTAACTTCTTGGGATTCAATGAATTTAAATAATATGAATTAATATATATTTGTAACACCCCTAACCTGTATCCGTCGCCGGAACAATGTTACGAAGCATCACTAGAGTTTACAGAATAATTCCACGCATTTCATGTCATTTACTATTCATAAATGAAATTAATCATATTTTCCTTATATGGACCCTCGAGGCCCAATTTAAACATTTGAATCGAATTGGGACTGATTCAGAAACTCAGAAAATTTTTCGCGAAATTTTAAAATTTTTCCTAGATGCAGGGCATACATGTCCGTGTCATCAAGGGATACACCCGTGTGACTGTAGGACACGCCCGTGTTGCAGGCTGTGTTCAACCCTGTGTAACTCTCTGATTGTGCCATACGGTCAGCCACACGCCTGTATGAGTAGGCCGTATGATCAATTTAATTTTCAAAAATTAGGTGCAGGGTTCACATGACCAAGACACATGCCCGTGTTCTAGGTTGTGTATCACACACGACTAGGACACACGACCGTATCTCTGCCCGTGTGCCAAATTCTGAGCATTCTGTTTCTCAAATTTAAGATGCAATGGACACACGGCCAAACCACATACCCATGTGCTAGGCCGTGTGTCACACACGGTCAAGACACACGCCCGTGTGTATACCCATGTGGACAAAATAAAACCATTTCCTAGCTTTATTTCTCATCCAATTTTTTCCAACAACTTACATCAACACTTACATACTTATATCAACCAATTCAAGACATAATAATTAGCCAAAAACAAGTCTTTTGCAGGACATATTAATAATTTATTTATGTGATTAAACTTACCAATGACATAATTATAATTATAGATTTATGTTATCATATATACCAATTTAAAGCCATTCATTCATCAAACATGACTAGGCCATATATAATTACATCAAAATATACTTTACACTAGCCATTCCAATGGCTAGCTACAACTAAAATATTTCATCATTTTACGTAACTAACTTATACATGCCATTATACCATAAAAAGTTTGTTATTTATACCAAAATGAGCTGAAGGATAGTGTGATGATACTCCAACTGATTTCCAACCCTTTCGAGCTTTCGAACACTATAAAATAGAGGAAAGTAAAACCTAGTAAGCATTTAATGCTTAGTAAGTTCGTATAACAAGAATTAAACTTACCAATTATTTTCATTCAAACAAGCATACAATAACATGATTCCCAAAAAATTTGCAAATTGCCTAATCACATATACTTAAATAAGCTAGTTAGCCACATAATTCACATGTACATCAAATAAACATGGATGAGCTCATCATGCTACACTCTCTCAGGTATTCAGAAGTATTTGAGATGTAACGCTTTTAATCTTATAATTTCTCATATTAGAAGTGTTCTCCATTGAATTATTGAAATATCGATGGATGCTCATGTAGTACACAAAAGGTTTACAAAACTATAAACCGTCAACTCATAATCAGGGTACCCATTAGGGCACTTAATCAGGGAGCACACTCTCGAGCCACATATCAAAATGCTCAGTTGAGCCATGTAATAGGACACTTATCCAGGCTAAACAAGAAAATTCATAAGAGCTTTAATCAGGGAGCTCATAGAGCTTAACAGATAACTCCAAAGAGTTAATATCAAGAAGCACTAGATAAGGTAACAGGGAGTTCAAGCGAGCCATGTCAGGAAGCTCATAGGAGCCTATATCAAGACGCTCACATAGAGCTGCGTCTGTGTCCATATTATATGCTGGATCACAACCGATCGAATCATGTAATAGGATGCCCACACAGAGTTGCGGTAATGTGCAACACATGCAAAATCAATACTAATCAGTATGCTCGTAAGAACTATATAATAGGATACTTGAGAAGGCTACAATAGGATTGCTCGTTCGAGCTATATTCTGTCCACAAACACCCCTAACCCGTATCTGTCGTTGGACTAGGGTTAAAAGGCATTACCAGACATATCAGAACATTTCACATTCATTTCACAAACATAATAACATCATAGTCAAACATCAACATAAAGTCCCTTTCTCAGGTCAACAAGACCTTAAACATGCATTAGGAAAAAGTCGGGACTAAACTGAACACATACAAAATTTTTCGAAACTAAACAATCTTCTAAGTTACAGAGGTCACATGCCCGTGTGAACAGGTCGTATGCCTCACATGGCATTAGACACGCCCGTGTGTCTAGGCCGTGGCAAAACAGAGCATACATACTAACTTGTCCACACGGCCACAAGACACGCCCATGTGTCAAGCCATGTGAAAATTGGAGAGGCTACTGACTTGGGTCACACGACCAGTCACATGCCCGTGTGTCCAGCCTGTGCTCGAAACTGACTCTGCCACACGGTTTAGCAAACGCCCGTGTGTGTGCAACTGTGTGGTCTGCTCAGGCTCATTTCTAAATGGACCTCGAGCAACACGGCTGAGACACAATCTCGTGTCCCTACCTGTGTAGGCAAAAAAAGGCCATTTATAAGGCCAACATGCCACCCATTAAGGGTCCTCCATACAAGCAACAAATAGGTAACAATTACCTCACAAATTCAACCAATTACAATCACATAACATACATTCTTCATGTCATATAATCACAAACCAATTTCATGTTTATATCCAAACCAAAATATACCAAATCATAAGCTAAAGTCATACCAAAACATATGATTCATAATCTCAATTTACTTCATTCATTCACATGCCAAAATCTCACCAAATTCCAAAATAGACAAAAACCACAACTTACCAAAATGACCAATTCTATTAGCCATTCATGAACATATTATATTGACCATATTGCATTACATAGCTTATACTTTAAATTCATTTATAAACACAACCAAAACCAAGCCATATCATATGGCTAGATATACACATTACCAAATATATTCAAATACTTCTAGCCTATACATGCCATATTACAATATTCACATTTTCAAAAGGTACCAAAACAGAGTTCGATAGTGTGGTGATGATCCTTGATGATCCCCGAGCTCCTACTAGCTTCGATGATCTATAAAACAATTGAAAACACACACAAAGTAAGATTTCAAAAGCTTAGTAAGCCATATACAAATAAACTCATCACATAACACATTTCTAAACCATTTCATTCATGTCGTTCATGGAAAAATATAACCACATATCTATAAATTCTTATATAGCTCAATTGTTCATAATTCTCCTAAATATGCACATCTCATTCTCAAATAACTCATACATATTTCATATGTCCACACACATATATATATATATACTTTCCTTTCATTCTCAATCTTAATATACATTTCAAATGTACCTGAATCGGATACAAGTTCACATAATCATTCATTTTCTCGGAATTTCCATTGAACCGTTTGGAATCAAACAGGATACCCAAATAGCTTAGAAAACTCATACAATGCCAATATCCCAGACGTGGTGTAACACCCCAAACTCGGCCTAAACGTTACGACCGAATCCAACGTGTCACATTGAAGCATTACTAGAAAAGTCATGTTTTATCTAAAGTCTTTCTTAATGTTTAAAGAATATCTCCGTAAAAAATTAAAGTGAATGGAAGCTGTGCACCAGGTAGGATGCCAAAAAAGAGGAGGTGAGGCAATTAGACTGCTTAAGTACACAGCTCTTCACGGATCCAATCCTAGACATGCACACAACCATTGCCACACTTTAACTGAGTGATTGTTTAGGGAAAACCAATTCGTTTAAAACCATTTGGAAAGGTTATTAATTTTGAAAACATTTTCGTTGCGGAAGCCTTGCTTTGTTATCGCAATATTTTGAAATCAAGTAACCTTTTTAAAACACGCCCTAGAGCTATTCAATTTCAAAACCTTTAAATCCATATCATGCCTAAGCTAATAATCATACTAAAGCAATTAAAAATAATTAAAGCGGCCTTATTACAAATTAAAACCCGAAAACATAAAGGAAATAATCTAATATAAAAGTGAAGGTACAAACACTTATTTTAAACAGTCCGCATGGCCACTTTGAATCCCTCCAGCTCTAAGTCCACCGATCTAAGGCTCACCTGCAAGGATGGAAGAGAAAGGGGTGAGTTTGGAAAACTCAGTGTGTAAAGTATCCCAACTAGAGCCCAAATCAGTTCAACCTTTACTGGGCCTAAGCCCTATTCAAAAATCAGTGTTAACTGGGCCTTAGCCCATATCAATATTAATCTGCGCCATAACCCCTTACAGTATCAGAGTATATTATGCCTAGCCTATATCAGTATTAATCTGGGCCGTGGCCCTATTAAAAGTTGAGATATATTGGGCCTTGCCCATATTAACACAGTTGGGCCCATTTCAATACAGTTGGCCCATAACAAAACAGTCTCATATGATTAATGCATGATAACCCCATCCAACCCTGCACTTGCCTCCATCCATCCCTACACTTCCTGTGGGGAATAAATCACCCACACCATCCCTACACTTACAGTGTTAGCACCGGTTGCGGCACGAACTATAATCCGCAGCAAAGCTGCTTATATCAGAATATGTGGCACAGCCACCAGAACGGGTTCTTCCTCCATAACATAACCCAGATCCCATGCAACAGATATCCATGCCATGGCATACAACAAACAAAATCAGAATATCATGCATTTCAGTCAAAATTAACCCTAGGGGTATAACAGTCATTTTGCACCTAGGGGTAAAACAGTAATTTTCATACTTAGGGGTAGTTTAATAAAATTTACTATTCTATAGTTTACATACATATTCTAACCATTAACACATTAACAGAAGCACTTATCGAGAGTTTTTACCGAATTGGGCCCGTTAGCCCACTAACCCGTTTTTGACCCATTAAGCCCAAATATACCGAAGTGCACGAAATTGCGCACTCTACACTCATACTGCTTGTGATTACCAAAATTAACAACCAAACCACCTCATGAGCGCTCGCACGCTCGTAAGTTCACAAATGCTGGCTTTTCGGCTTTTGCCGATCTAGTCTATAAGTGGGTGTCGTTTACACACCTGATTTGTAACGATACGTTGGCGAGATCCACACACGAGTTGCCTACAATCGAGTTACTAATACGTCAGTCTAAATATAAAAAACAAGCTACGTACTAGACCCCTTACCATATTCGACCAACAATGCCTTAAACCCCAAAGTTCTTACCTTTCTGCCAAAATATGGGCTAGATCTAGATGTCCAACCGAGTTCACCTTCAAGCCCTTCGCTGTATGCCCCCTTGTCCATGCTAACGCTTACATAACCAAACATAAAGAGGCATAAAACCCTTAGTCCAAAACGCTAGCCACCCATAAGGGTTTCGGCTTTTCTTAACTCCCAAAATAAAGAAATAGTTTCGAAAACTTACCACCGGTTCCTTCAGCCACGATTCCACTTTAGTTCTTATTCGATTCTGATGTAGATCTAACCTTCAAACTCTAGCAGAAGTCGGTCCTTTTCTGGTCTAAAGACTCGGCTATGCCCCCTAAACTATGGGGTTTTCGACTTTTTGAAACAGTGAAGAAGATGAGATATGAGAGTTTTGTAATGGCTTTGTAACAGCCTAATTTTTAGTGGTGTCGAAACAATGATTCGAGATCACTAAATCTGACAAATGAGTAGGAAATATTATTAATTTAGTGAGTATAAGTTAAATGTGAAGTTAGGAAAAATTTTGAAATAGTGAATAGTGTACTAAAAATAAATACTAAAATAATTAGAATAAAAAACGAGGTATCGAGACCTCGAGAATTTTAAATCAAGCCATAAATATTTTTATAAATATTTATGGAGTGTTAATAAGTTAGTATTAAAGTTTCGTCAAGAAATTTTAAAGTTCTGATAGTTAATTGAACAAAAAGGACTAAATTGTATCAAATGCAAAATTGTGGGAAATGATTAAATAGCTTAAATGATAAAAGAAAGAGGGTTTAAAAGGCAAATAGACTCAAGGTCTATTTGGGCTGGACGGCAAGAGCATGAAATCAGCAAGAAAATAAGGAGAATTAAGGGCAAAATTAGAAAATTACAAAATTTACTTAATAAAGATAGGACTAAAGTGGAATTATCTAGATTTCTCTTTATTTTCTGCATTCTCATCAGCAAAATGCCATGGAAGAGTTCCCTTAAGCTGGTTTTTCATATTTTTACTTCAAGTAAGTTCAATTCTTGATTATTTCTTGAAATTTTTGTGTTTTTATGACTTTTACAACTAGGTCCACTTGTTGAATTCATTAGTTTTTGATTCTATGAAAGAAATTGAAAGTTGCTATGAATATGTGTGGAAATATGAGATGATGATATCTGTACATGGAATTTATTGATGAATATGTACATCCAAATTTATATGATAGATTTTAGTGAACATTGAAATTGGGCTCAATAAGTGATTTGGCAATTGAAATCGTGATTGGTAGGAAGAGTTAATGAATTGCATATTTATGAATTGTTGCACGTATTTTTCTGAAATACGAGGAAGTGATGGTAATTGATACATGGAAATATGAAACTATGATATATATAAAAACATGGAATATGTTTGATAAATGTGTTCATTCACAATTATGGAATTATGGAATTATGTACCTCATGTGTGCTATTTGCATAAAGATGATATTTCAAATACTTTGGTGAATAAAGCTTAAATATGAAATAGTATGAAATCGAAACAAATTGTTATGAAAGTGTATTTAAATTATCTGTAAGTGTTTCATGCTTCTCGATAATGCCTCGCACTCTATTCCGGCGACGGATACGGGTAGGGGATGTTACATTTATTAGTATCAGAGCTTCGGTTTAGTCAATTCTCAAAACGAATGAGATGTGTAAAGTGTCTAGAAATTCATGCCATATAAATATGTGATAGTGTGATGTGTATGATCCGATCTAATCTTTGTTTTACATATAGACAAAAATACTTTTCAATCGAGCTATTTCATAAAGTGTTGAAAGTGACACTGAGGTGTTTGAGTAAGAATGTGTTTATGATGAGTCGAAACTTGGAAAGGTATGAAGAAGAGTTTATGATATGGATGTAATGAGGTACGAAATGAAATAGTCATAAATCGAGAAATATGAGAAAAGTGAAATGAAATGGAAGTTTATCTTGTGATGAGCGCATCTATGTTTGTGTGACATTCATAGGATATTATGTGCCTGACTTGTTTGATTAAGTAAATGCTATGAGTAAACTTACTCAAAATTCATGGAATGTATGTTTAAGTACACTTGTTTGAAAAGGATAATTGAAAAGTTCGTGTAACATAATTATGTATGTTAATTTGCTTGAAGTGAATTATGTAATTGTAAGGATATGATGTTGATGATAAATGCTAAGTCATATATGTGTATTTATGAGAGTCCAGTTAGAGGCTTTATGACCTCACCCCCTTATCAATATGGTATTTTATAACTAAAATTCACGAGAATTATGTTGAATAATTCACAAGTGTGAAACTAAAGGGTATAGAAGTGGAATAATTAATAATGCAGACGGAGTTAAAAATAGTTTGACAAGTGAATACAATTTTGAAAAAGATATCATATTATTTTAAAGAACATTCAGATTACATAATGTCACGGTTAAAGAAAAAGTTAACTTCGGCTAATCGACTTATTTAGATATGATGTCTAAAGTATGTGTTTGCTAAAGTTTTTTCCGAATTGGTTTTCGTTAGTGAATGCAATGATGCAGGGTTCATGATGATAGAATTAGTTAGAGAAATGATAATTGAGTAGTAAAGATGTCTGTGTGTGTGATAGTTATAGTTAAAATGAATATGATGATCTTTTCTGGGTATTATATATATTCTTTTATCCTCAGATATATGTGTGTGGTTGTTCAGTTTTTGATGGAGTTCTTATGTTGTGAGAATGCTAACTAACTATGTTGTTAGACGAAAGCCCTGTTGGTCTGGTCGGTTTATGATCAGTATTTCTTCATCTCTTTAGAATTTTATTCTAATATATTGCAATGAAGTCGATGGTAAAAATTTATATGAGACTACTCTTATGTTTCTACTGATTATGATTTTATTTTATACATGCGTGAAATATATTATCTTTGTTATGATGAAGTCCAGAGTCGGTAAGCAGTGTTTTTCTTCTGGCTTTCTCTGAGGAATTATCAAGATCTTTATTATCTTCTTATGTGTTAGATGTGCTAGTGATTGCAAAAGCGTTATATAATATTTTTGAGTTCAAGTTCAGATGTCTATTTGTTAGCAAGTAAGCCGAACATCAAGAGCATTTAGGATTATTGCAGTCAGTGATAATACTAGTGTGATATGAGATAGAATGGCTATAGATTTCGAATTGGGATTGTCATTAACATCAGAAAAGAAAATGTTATTTAGTTTATGGTTAATCATTTGACAAAGAAATATCTGTATGATCATTTCAGTAGGTACAGAATTTTTATTTGACAGATTAGCTAAGTATATGTGTCCCTAAGAGGGTAATTTAGAATTTTGACAATAAGTTCCAACAATTATTCTAGAATTCAAAGGTGGCTGGAAAAAAATATTCGAGGTTAAATCAAATTGTGATTCTGAGAAGTTAGTAAAAGTCGTTCATGAGTGTTGAAAGCAACTTCTTCTGATAAGATATTCGGGGACGAAAATCCCTAAAGGGGGGGAGAGTTGTAACAGCCTAATTTTCAGTGGTGTCAGAACAGTGATTCGAGATTACTAAATCTGACAAATGAGTAGGAAATATTATTAATTTAGTGAGTATAAGTTAAATGTGAAGTTAGGAAAAATTTTGAAATAGTGAATAGTGTACTAAAAATAAATACTAAAATAATTAGAATCGAAAACGAGGTATCGAGACCTCGAGAATTTTAAATCAAGCCATAAATATTTTTATAAATATTTATGGAGTGTTAATAAGTTGGTATTAAAGTTTCGTCAAGAAATTTTAAAGTTCTGATAGTTAATTGAACAAAAAGGACTAATTTGTATCAAATGCAAAATTGTGGAAAATGATTAAATAGCTTAAATGATAAAAGAAAGAGGGTTTAAAAGGCAAATAGACCCAAGGTCTATTTGGGCTGGACGGCAAGAGCATGAAATCAGCAAGAAAATAAGGAGAATTAAGGGAAAAATTCGAAAATTGCAAAATTTACTTAGTAAAGCTAGGACTAAAGTGGAATTATCTAGATTTCTCTTTATTTTTCTGCATTCTCATCAGCAAAAATGCCATGGAAGAGTTCCCTTAAGCTGGTTTTTCATATTTTTACTTCAAGTAAGTTCAATTCTTGATTATTTCTTGAAATTTTTGTGTTTTTATGACTTTTACAACTAGGTCCACTTGTTGAATTCATTAGTTTTTGATTCTATGAAAGAAATTGAAAGTTGCTATGAATATGTGTGGAAATATGAGATGATGATATCTGTACATGGAATTTATTGATGAATATGTACATCCAAATTTATATGATAGATTTTAGTGAACATTGAAATTGGGCTTAATAAGTGATTTGGCAATTTAAATCGTGATTGGTAGGAAGAGTTAATGAATTGCATATTTATGAATTGTTGCACGTATTTGTCTGAAATACGAGGAAGTGATGGTAATTGATACATGGAAATATGAAACTATGGTATATATAAAAACATGGAATATGTTTGATAAATGTGTTCATTCATAATTATGGAATTATGGAATTATGTACCTCATGTGTGCTATTTGCATAAAGATGATATTTCAAATACTTTGGTGAATAAAACTTAAATATGAAATAGTATGAAATCGAAACAAATTGTTATAAAAATGTATTTAAATTATCTGTAAGTGTTTCGTGCTTCTCGATAATGCCTCGTACTCTATTCCGGCGACAGATACGGGTAGGGGGTGTTACAAGCTTTGTCGATAGAACTTTAGGGTTTAAAAGAAGAAAGAATCGGCCACAAGATGGGGAAGAATTAGAGGGTTTGGCTAGAAGAAATTGGCACAGAAGAAATATAGGCTTTCGGGATTTCGGCTTTTGTGCATAAGGCTTAGGAGCAAATGATAAGAAAGTGAAGATGAGTAAAATAGTAGAAAGATTCGGCTATAGAGGAAAAGAAGAAGAAGAAAGGAAGTAGATGAAAAGAAAAGAAAAGAAAAGAAAAGAAAATAGAAGAAAAAAAACTGAATCCTAAAGGTCAAAATATACTGCACTTATTAGCTATGGCCGAGTGAGTGTATTTTGGCATAGGAATTCTTCCTAAATTCCAATTCCCCGAATTGCTCCTTGATGTTTGGCCACATTCAAACTCTTGACCGAGATCAGCCCACCATTGGCACCGCCTCAGCATGCTGCCAAGAGTCCTGATTAGACCCCAACTCCTTCCTCACACATGCAGCAAAAATCCAAACCTTGCGTGCGCGAGATGAGGCTCGAACCCCAGACCTCCATCCGCCTTGCCCCCTTGCACCTTGGCACGAGTTACTGGCCACTGCACCACGCTTTCTCCTTCACTAGTATATGGTTACAATTAATTATAAACCTTACTTGCTTCAGTTTTGGCCCGCTTTAAAAATATAACAGAAATCACCCGTGCAAGGACTCGAACCTACGCCCTTTCAGCTTGCCCAGCACGCTGCTGCCCCTACGCCACATTGCTCCTTGTGGCATAACTTGGTCGCAACTATTCTTAAACCTTACTTTAGTGCGACCTGGCTTCTAAAATAAAAACAAGCCTTTGCGTGCGCCAACCCTCTAACCTAGGCACTATACCACACTCCCAGCACCTCTGCCACTGAACCGAGCTTCCCTTTCTGTTATCTTTTAACCCCAACTATATATAAAGCTTCCTTACGTCGTTCCCTGATATAAGGAAAATAAAACACTTTTGCACATGCTGGGAGTCCAACCCCAGCTCTCCTTCCCACTACCTAGCATGCTAACCACTAGGCCAGGTACGCTTCTTCATGCCGAGTCTTGCCTAATTTATTTTATAAGCCTTATGCCCAGATTCCCTCTATGAGGGAAAAATTAAAACAATTTTTTTTCCCTAGAGTTTGAACACCAAAACAACAATACTTTTATAAATATATATATTTTTTCCTATCTAATAATAATAATTATAGTAATAATAATTTTCATAAAAATTTTTCAAACATACATACAGTAATATTTTTCTAATAATAATAATATCCAAATTATTCGGGCCGTCTTCTACCCGATCCCAGACTCAAGGCCCAATACTTCCAAGCCCAAAAATCGAGGCGTTACAACTCTACTCCCCTTAAAGAAATTTCGTCCTCGAAATTTTAAACTATCAACTAATCGTATTACTCAAGTCAAACCACTATGCTTCCACTGCGCACTCTAATTCCAGTAGCAACCATGCGAATTTTATGAAACAGCTTAGCATTTCAGTGTTTATTACAGATGTCTTATGCACAGATAGAGTTTCAAAGTTCGCTTTCGCAAATCTCAACCTAGCTACAGTCTCAATCTTATAGTCTCAATATAACTCCAACTACAATGTCATAGTAGAGTCTCAGTAACATAACAGATACTTAGTAAAGTTCAGAAAAGGTACTTACAGACTTGGTGCCGGGGATTCAGTGTGCCACTTCTTCGGTTATCAAATTTCAGAAACCAGAAAAACTTAAACCATTTTAAAATTGAACCTTAAAACATGTATACCTTTAAAAATATATTTGAAAAGAACTTTACAAAACCGTTTCCAAAATACCCTTATTGGGCCTAAGTTTAGCAAAATTTTTCGAAAAGCTTTTCAGACCCGATCCACAGCCGAGTTGTTGCAACCGGGCTCTGATACCACTAAATGTAAACTCGGCCTAGACATTACGACCTAATCCGGCGTGTCACATTGAAGCGTTACTAGAAAAGTCATGTTTTATCTAAAGCCTTTCTTAGTGTTTAAAGAATATCTTCGTTAAAGATTAAAGTGAATGGAAGCTGTGCACCAGGTAGGATGCCAGAAAAGAGGAGGTGAGTCAATTAGACTGCTTAAGTACCCAGCTCTTCACGGATGCAATCCTAGACATGCACACAACCATTGTAGCACTTTAACTAAGTGGTTGTTCAGGGAAAACCAATTCGTTTAAAACCATTTGGAAAGGTTATTAATTTTGAAAACGTTTTCGTTGCGGAAGCCTTGCTTTGTTATCGCAATATTTTGAAATCAAGTAACCTTTTTAAAACGCGCCCTAGAGCTATTCAATTTCAAAACCTTTAAATTCATATCATGCCTAAGCTAATAATCATACTAAAGCAATTAAAAATAATTAAAGCGGCCTTATTACAAATTAAAACCTGAAAACATAAAAGAAATAATCTAATATAAAAGTGAAGGTACAAACACTTATTTTAAACAGTCCGCATGGCCATTCTGAATCCCTCCAGCTCTAAGTCCACCGATCTAAGGCTCACCTGCAAGGATGGAAGAGAAAGGGGGTGAGTTTGGAAAACTCAGTGTGTAAAGTATCCCAACTAGAGCCCAAATCAGTTCAACCTTTACTGGGCCTAAGCCCTATTCAAAAATCAGTGTTAACTGGGCCTTAGACCATATCAATATTAATCTGCGCCATAACCCCTTACAGTATCAGGGTATATTATGCCTAGCCTATATCAGTATTAATCTGGGCCGTGGCCCTATTACAAGTCGAGATATATTGGGCCTTGCCCATATTAACACAGTTGGGCCCATTTCAATACAGTTGGCCCATAACAAAACATTCTCATATGATTAATGCATGATAACCTCATCCAACCCTGCACTTGCCTCCATCCATCCCTACTCTTCCTGTGGGGAATAAATCACCCACACCATCCCTACACTTACAGTGTTAGCACCGGTTGCGGCACTAACTATAACCTGCAGCAAAGCTGCTTATATCAGAATATGTGGCACAGCCACCAGAATGGGTTCTTCCTCTAGAACATAACCCAGATCCCATGCAACAGATATACATGTCATGGCATACAACAAACAGAATCAGAATATCATGCATTTCAGTCAAAATTAACCCTAGGGGTATAACGGTCATTTTGCACCTAGGGGTAAAACGGTAATTTTCATACTTAGGGGTAGTTTAATAAAATTTACTATTCTAGAGTTTACATACATATTCTAACCATTAACACATTAACAGAAGCACTTACCGAGCATTTTTACCGAATTGGGCTCGTTGGCCCACTAACCTGTTTTCGGCGCATTAAGCCCAAATATATCGAAGTGCACAAAATTGCGCACTCTGCAATCATACTGCTTGCGATTACCAAAATTAACAACCAAACCAACTCACGAGCGCTCGCACGCTCGCAAGTTCACAAATGCCAGCTTTTCGGCTTTTCGACTTTTGCCGATCTAGTCTATGAGTCGGTGTCGTTTATACACCTAATTTGTAACGATACGTTGGGAAGATCCACACACGAGTTGCCTACAATCGAGTTACTAATACATCAGCTAAATATCAAAAACAAGCTACGTACTAGACCCCTTACCATATTCGGCTAATAATGCCTTAAACCCTAAAGTTCTTACCTTTCTGTCGAAATATGGGCTAGATTTAGATGTCCAACCGAGTTAACCTTCAAGCCCTTCACTGTATGTCCCCTTGTCCACACTAACGCTTACATAACCAAACAGAAAGAGGCACAAAACCCTTAGTCCAAAACGCTAGCCACCCATAAGGGTTTCGGCTTTTCTTAACTCCCGAAATAAAGAAATAGTTTCGAAAACTTACCACCGGTTTCTTCAGCCAATGATTCCACTTTAGTTCTTATTCGATTTTGATGTAGATCTAACCTTCAAACCCTAGCAGAAGTCGGTCCTTTTCTGGTCTAAAGATTCGACTATGCCCCTAAACTATGGGGTTTTCAGCTTTTTGAAACAGTGAAGAAGATGAGATATGAGAGTTTTGTAGTGGCTTTGTCGACAGAAATTTAGGGTTTAGAAGAAGAAATCGGCCACAAGATGGAGAAGAATCAGAGGGTTTGGCTAGAAAAAATCTGCATAGAAGAAATATAAGCTTTCGGGATTTCGGCTTTTGTGCATAAGGCCAAAATATACGACACTTATTAGCTATGGCCAAGTTAGTCTATTTCGGCATAGGAATTCTTCCTAAATTCCAATTCCCCGAATTGCTCCTTGATTTTTTGCCACATTCAATGTTTGAATTCCATTCCAACTCTTGACCGATCAGCCCACCATTGGCACCGCCTCAGCATGCTGCCAAGAGTCCTGATCAGACCCTAACTCCTTCCCCACGCATGCAGCAAAAATCCCAACCTTGCGTGTGCGAGATGAGGCTCGAACCCCAGACCTCCATCCGCCTTGCCCCCTTGCTCCATCGTCCGAGCTGCTGGCCACTACACCACGCCTTTTCCTTTACTAATATGTGGTTACAACTAATTATAAATCTTACCTGCTTCAGTTCTGGCCCGCTTTAAAAATAAAACGAAATCGCCTGTGTAAGGACTCGAACCTGCGCCCTCTCCGCATGCCCAGCACGCTGCTGCCACTGCACCACAGACGCTCCTTGTGGCATAACTCGGTCGCAAACTATTCTTAAACCTTACTTTAGTGCGACCTGGCTTTTAAAATAAAAACAAGCCTTTGCGTGCCCCAACCCTCGAACCTAGGCACTATACCACACTCCCAGCGCCTCTACCATTGGGCCGAGCTTCCCTTTGTGTTACCTTTTAACCCCAACTATATATAAGGCTTCCCTGCGAAGAAAAATAAAACATTTTTGCACATGCTGGGAGTCCAACCCCAGCTCTCCTTCCCACTACCTATCATGCTAACCCCTAGGCCAGGTACGCTTCTTCATGCCCAGTCTTGCCCAATTTATTTTATAAGCCTTATGCCCATATTCCCTCTATGAGGCAAAAATTAAAACAATTTTTTTTCCTACAGTTGAAACACCAAAACAACAATACTTTTATAAATATATATATGTTTTTCCTATCTAATAATAATTATAGTAATAATAATTTTCATAAAAATTTTTCAAACATACATACAGTAATATTTTTCTAATAATAATATCCAAATTATTCGGGCCGTCTTCTACCCGATCCCAGACTCAAGGCCCAATACTTCAAGCCCAAAAATCGGGGCGTTACACGTGGTCTTACATGTAATCAAATATCGATGCCACTGTCCCAGACAGGGTCTTACACAAAATCAAATACGATGCTGATGTCCCAGACATGGTCTTACAGATAATTTCAAATTGATGCCAACGTCCTAGACGTGGTCTTACACGAAAATCACATATTGGAAATCCTATGTCATGACATATGTATCCTAACTATTTCTATGGTTCGTAGGGGCTTTTCGAACATTGTCACATTATCGGAACTTTCTCGTATTTCTCATATTCAAATTGTATAGCCATTCATCATTGTTCAATAGCATATAAACAATAATAATTCAATTCAAAACACATTGATTTGTATATTGACTTACTTCGTATGGATTCGAACGAACGGAATCGACTACTCGACGACTTTCGACTTTCCCCGATCTAAATCTGTTTTCTTTGGTTCTTGATCTATATAAATTAAAATTTAACTTATTCAATCTCACATTCATTCAAATCAATCCATTTACACGTATTTATGGAATTTTACAAATTAGCCCTTATATTTTCACATTTTAACACTTTAGTCCCTAATTCATAAAATCACAAAATACACAAAATTTCTTTATACATATGCTTGGCCGAATATTCCCTTAACTAATATAAGCCCACATATTTCATTTTTTTCAAATTTTAGCCCCTCAATTTCTCATTTTCACAAATTAGTCCAAAATACTCAAATTCATCAAAAATCCCAACACAAAACATAGTAATCTAACACATATCTTTCATTTTCCATCAACTAACATCACAAAGCTCACAATTTCATCAATGGCATAATTCAAATTCATCATCAAAATCAGTAATTGAGGCATGGGCTTGGTAGAATACAGAGCGACGATCACAAAAACGTAGAAATTATCAAAAATCGATCAAAAATACATACCTTAATTCAAGCTTAAAGTGCCAAAACCCTAAGACTCTTTTTCTTTTCTTTCTTTTCATAATTTCGGCAAAGATGAATGTTTTTGGCCTAATTTCATGCTTTTGTTTAATTTTAACTATCATTTAATTATCAAATACCAATTTTACCCTTAATTAACATATAAAACATTAACATTAAGGCCATAAATGTTCACTTATACTTTCAATGGTCAAATATCAACATAAGGACCTTTGCTTTAATAAGCCATAACAAATAAGCACACTTAACATATGGCATGCAACTTTTGCATTTTATGCGATTAGGTCCTTTTATCAAATTAAGCACACAAACGATCAAATTTTCATACGGAATTTTCACAGATATCAATTCACATATAATAAGCACGGAAAATAATATTAAAATATTTTTGACTCAAATTTGTGGTCCCGAAACCACTATTTTGATTAGGGTCTAAACCAGGCTGTTACAGCACTTCCCCTTATGGATTTTCGTCCCGAAAATCTTACCGTTGAACAGATTTGGATATTTCTATCTCATAGCATCTTTAGGCTCTCATGTAGCCTCTTGAACATCGTGTTGATGCCACATTACTTTTACTAATGGAATTTTCTTATTTCTCAAGTCTTTAACCTCGCGAGCTAAGATACGAATTGATTCTTCTTCATATGTCATATCAGACTGAATATCAATCTTAGACGGAGAAATCACATGCGAGGGATTGGATCTGTATCATCAAAGCATCGATACATAAAATACATTTTAAATCTTTTCTAACTCAGGAGGCAACAATAATCGATAAGCAACTGGCCCGATATGCTCGATAATCTCATAGGCCTAATGAATCTCGGACTCAATTTGCCTTTTCTACCAAATAGAGTACTTTTTTTCCACGGAGATACTTTTAGAAACACTTTGTTGCTGATATCAAATTCAATGTCTTTTTGTTTCAAGTCTGCATATGATTTCTGACGATCGGAAGCTGCTTTCAGACTATCTCGGATTCTTTTTACTTTCTGTTCAATCTTTTTTATCAAATCAACCCTGTGAATCTTATTCTCAATGGGCTCTGACCAATACAATAGTGTACGGCATTTTCTACCATATAAGGCTTCGTATGGTGCCATTTTAATGCTCGATTGAAAACTATTATTATAAGCAAATTCAATTAATGGAAAATACTGTTCCCACGCACCTTCAAACTCAAGAATGCAATATCTCAACATATCCTCGAGAATCTGAATAATTCGTTCAGATTGACTATCCATCTGCGGGTGAAAAGCAGTACTGAAGTGTAATTTCGTACCTAAAGCCTCTTGTAGTTTCTTCCAAAACTGCAAAGTGAATCTCAGATCTCTATCTGACACAATAGACAATGGCACCCCATGCAATCTCACAATATCAAAAATGTATAACTCAGCTAATCTATCAAGCGAGTAATCAGATCATACTGGAATAAAATGAGCTGATTTCGTCAATCGGTCAACCACAACCCAAATTGTATCTTTTTTTTCAAAGATAAGGGCAAACTCGAAACAAAATCCATCGTTATTCTATCCATTCCCATTAAGGAATTATAACCGATTGTAACAAACCGGATGGAATTTGATGTTTAGCTTTAACTTGTTGACAGATCAAACATTTTGAAACAAAGTCGGAGATATTTCTTTTCATTGCAGACCGCCAATAATGCTGTTTCAGATCATTATACATTTTCGTACTACCCGGATGTACAGATAAATGACTGTTGTGAGCTTCATTCAAAATCATTTGAATCAACTCTGAATATCTCGGAACACAAATCCGACCTTGGAATCTCAACCAATCATCATTATCAGTTTGATATCCAGAATCAGAATTCAATTCACACTGAGCTCATTTTTCTATTATCTCATTACCAACTTTTTGAGCTTCAATAATCTGTTGTAAAAACAACGGTCTAGCTTTCAATTCTGCTAAAATCGAACCGTCATCATATAGAACCAAATGAGCATTCATCGCACACAATGTAAATAATGATTTCTGACTCAAAGCATTAGCAGCAACATTTGCTTTTCCCTGATGATAATCAATAACAATCTCTTAGTCTTTTAGCAATTCTAGCCATCTTCTCTGTTGTAGATTCAAATATTTGTGAGTCATCAGTTATTTCAAACTTTTATGGTCAGAATATACATGGCATTTCTCACCAAACAGATAGTGGCGCCAAATTTTCAAAGCAAACACAATAGCCGCCAATTCCAGATCATGTGTTGGATAGTTCTTTTCGTGCGGCTTTAACTGTCTTGAGGCATAAGCTATGACTTTGCCTTCTTGGATCAAAATGCAACCTAGACCATTCAACGAAGCATCACTATATATTACAAATTCTTTACCAGATTCTAGTTGTACCAACATTGGAACTTCAGTCAATAGAACATTCAACTGATCGAAAGTTTTTTGACACTTTTCAGACCATTCAAATTTCACATCCTTCTAAAGCAATTTCGTCAATGGAGTAGCAATCATAGAAAAGCCTTTTACAAATCGTCTATAATAACCGGCAAGTCCCAGAAAACTGCGGACTTCAGAAACATTTCTCGGAAGCTTCCAATCTAAAATAACTGAAATTTTGCTCTGATCAGCTCGGATACTTGATGTTGACACAATATGTCCCAGAGAACTAACTTCTCATAACCAAAATTTACATTTGCTAAACTTCGCATACAACTGTTTATCACACAAAGTCTGTAGCACTATTCTTAGATGCTCAGCATGTTCGGTTTCATCACGTGAATATATCAACATGTCATCAATGAATACGACAAAAAATCAATCTAAATACAGTCTAAAAATTCTGTTCATCAAATCCATAAAAATAGTAGGTGCATTCGTTAATCCAAAAGGCATAACTAAAAACTCATAGTGTTCGTACCTCATTCTGAATGTAGTTTTCGGAATGTCTGAATCTATTACTCTCAACTGATAATATCCCAATCTCAGATCTATCTTTGAAAACACTGTAGCCCCTTTCAATTGATCAAACACATCATCAGTTCTGGGCAGAGGATATTTGTTCTTGATAGTCACTTTGTTCAACTGACGATAATCAACGCACATTCTCATTGTACCATCTTTCTTTTTCACAAATAGAACAGGAGAACCCTAAGGTGAGAAACTTGGTCTTGCTAATCCTCTATCAGTCAATTCTTGCAACTGAGACTTTAATTCTTTTAGCTCGATCGGAGCCATTCTATACGGAGCTATCGAAATCGGAGTAATCCCCGGTACTAACTCAATACTAAATTCAACTTCTTGGATTAGTGGTAAACCCAGTAACTCATCAGGAAACACATTAGGGAATTCAAAAACAACAAGTACTAATTCAATTTTCTTTTCTGTCACTTTCGAATCGATACATAAGCAAAGTAGACTTCACAACCCTTTTTCACGTATTTCTGAGCTAACATTGAACAAATTACTGCTGGTAAACCATTCAGATCATTAGACTTAGTCAGAATAATCTCATCATTCTAACATCTCAAATCAATAGTCTTCCATTTTGCAGTTTACAATAGCATTGTGCAAAGTTAACCAATCCATACGCAGAATTATATCAAATTTTCGAATGGTAATAACATCAAATCAGCCTGAAAACATGAATCTCGAATCATCAACGGACAATTCTTACACACTTTGTCAACCAAAACACATCGGCCTAAGGGGGTCGATACTCTAATTACAAATTCAGTAGACTCTACAGGAAAAGTCTTACTATTCACTAAGTTCATGCATATATAAGAATGCGTTGATTTGGGATCTATCAATGTAATCACAAAAGTATCGTAAAGAGTAAATGTACCCGTAATCATATCTGGAGACAAAGCTTTCTCATGAGCTCGAATGGTGTAGGCTCTGGCAGGTGCTCTAGCCTCAGATCTAACAGTCGTATCTTTAGTTCCCCTCTGACTGCCGCTCACCTTACCCGTATTTCGGGGCGGTCTACCTCTATACCAAGGTCAATGGGATTACTCATCCGAGCTAAATCCCATCTGCAACAGATGCAGGACCTTATTAGTTTCAGAAAAGCGTATATAATCATCAGAATTTAATATTCAATCGGGACTTAACCCTTTATCACCATTTCAAGCATGTATCAAATTGTCCATCATAATATACAAGCAAGGCACATCAATATAAATTACATTACATACAAACACAACATTCAATTAACATAATTACATGCTCGATTAAGTTACACAAACTTACCTCGACACTCGTTCGCGTTAAAAGTCTACTAATCCAAGACTTTTTCTTTCCCTCGATCTAATCTCGAATTAGTGTTGTCCAAATCTATATAAATGAATTTAACCATCAATTTCACACATTTCATATTTAAATGGACTCAATTTATGTCCTAGGTAAAATTACCATTTCACACCATCACTTTTTTGTAAATTCTGATTTTGTCATCTTCAACCTCAAAATTTTATGGAAACCCTAGGGGAGAGAGAAGAAACTTTCAAGGCTTAATTGGGTAAGTTTCCTTATCCCGTTTTTAGTAATTTTGATATTTTTGAAACTGGGATAGTCTAATCTATCTATTTGGGGGATTAATTTGAAAAGTTATCAAAGTATGAAAAATGGGTCATGGATGTATATGTTGAAAATTAGAAATTTATGGTAGAAAATGAAAGGTTTTTGATAAATAAACAACTTTTACAAAGTGATTTTTGATGAAAACATGATTTAGGGACTAAAATGTAAAGTTGTGAAATTGAAGAAAAATTTTTCATTTTTATGAATACATGTGCTGTAAATTTTGTGATAGGATTTTGGTTAGGTTTGGAATAGGGAGTAAATTGCACAAGTTTCAGTTATCGAGCCTAGGGATGAAATTGAGATTTATGGAAAAGTTAGGGAAAAATGGTAATTTTGCCTAGGATGTAAATTGAGTCCAAAAAAAAATGAAATATGTGAAATTGATGATTAAAGCTATTTATATAGATCTAGATAGCACAAATTTGAGGTTAGACTAAGGAAAAGAAAAGGTTTTGGATTAGTAAATTTTATACACGAACAAGTGTCGAGGTAAGTTCGTGTAACTTAATCGGGCATGTAAATATGTTTAATTGAATGTTGTGTTGTATGGAATGTGACTTATATTGATGTACATTACTTGAATGTATAATGAGAAATTTAATACATGCTTAAAATGGTGAAAAAGGGGTTAAGTCCTGATTAAATATTGAATTCCGATGAATATATGCACTTTCCCAAAACAAATAAGGTCCTGTATTTGTTGCAGATGGGATTTAGCTCGAACGAGTAATCCTATTGACCTTGGTATAGAAAGGATTTAGCCCAGATGGGTAATCCTGACATAATACCTCTCGAGTATACGTTACAATTAGGGTTTAGCTTAGACTGGTAATCCTAATTAAGCTCTTTTGAGCTTACGTTATATAAAGGATTTAGCCTGGACTGGTAATCCTATTGTACAATATGTGGCTCGAGTGTGTGTTCCTTGATTAAGTGCCTTAAGGGGTACCCTCGAATAAGAATTAACGAATTATTGAATCGTACACCTCGAGTGTACTACTTAAGTATCCATCAGAATTTCAATGATTCAACGGACATAAAACTCTTCACATGGCATGAGAATTATGAGATGAAATGATAATGTCTTGAAAGAGTATTGCATGATGAGCTCATCTATCCTTACTTGATGTATATGTAAACTTGTGACTAACATGTTTGATTGGATGCATGTATTAAGGCAATTTTTTAAAATGGATGGAAAAACATGATATTGTATGCTTAGATTTAATAAAGGAGATTGGTAAGTTTAGTTTTTGTTATACGAACTTACTAAGCATGTAATGCTTACTCTGTTTTACTTTTCCCTATTTTATAGTGCTCAGAAGCTCGCGAAGGTTGGGGATCATTGGAGCATCGTCACACTATCAATTAGTTATTTTGGGGTATACATATAGTAAAATCATTTTGGTATAATGGCATGTATAGGGAAACTTGGCCAATAGTGGCTTGAAAATGATGTTTTGTAACCTAGCCATTGGAATGGCTAGTAATGACTTATTTTGGTATGATTAAGTAGGTTATTATGATATATTTATATGTGGTATGTTAAGTATATGTGATCAAATGATGTTAATGCCTAAGTTAATCCAAGGTAAGTTTATAAACACATATGCATGTAATGGTATGCCATGATGAATGATAGAATTGTTTAATTTGAATGCTTAGAAATGGTTGTGTGTTTCAAGTGCAGGTCTTGGGTGAAAATTTGGGTGAGAAATGAAGCTAGAAATGGCTTCATTTTGTCCACACGGGCATGTGTCTAGACCGTGTGTGACACACGGCCTGGTAACATGAGCATGTTATTAGGCCGTGTGTCCCCTGCACTTTAATTTTGAGAAACAGAATGCTCAGAATTGAGAACATGAGCGGAGACACGGGCGTGTGTCTCAGTTGTGTGGATGACACAACTTCAGGCACGAGTGTGTGTCCTGGGCGTGTGAAGTCTGCACCTATTTTGTAAAAATTTAATTTTCCAAATGGGCTAGCACACGGGCGTGTGCCTTGGCCATTTGATTTCAATTTGTTATTGGGTGACAAAAAGAGAGTTACACGGGTTAGGGACATGGGCGTGTCTTTAAAGTAAGAAATATCATCATTTAAACAAGGCATACCATTTCATGCATACATAGTTACCAACTCACCTTATCTTAAATTAGACATTCACATTGGGTCACATGACCTTGACGTAACAGATGTGGATATATATATCATAATAGTTTACTAAATCATATCCCAAAATGAACCATCACTAGCCATTCCAAAGGCTAGGTTACAAAATGACACTTCAAGCCACTATTGGCCAAGTTTCCCTATACATGCCATTACCCCAAAATGATTTCACTAAATATACCCAAAATGCTAGGTTGATAGTGTGGTGATGCTTCAACGATCTTTCAACCTTCACGAGCTTCCGAGCACTATAAAATAGATGAAAAATAAAAGGAGTAAGCATTACATGCTTAGTAAGTACATATAGCAAAAACTAAACTTACCAATCTTGTTTAATAAATCTAAGCATACATATCAAGTTTTCCATCCATTTGGCTAAATTGCCTAAACATATACAATCAATCAAACATGTTAGTCACCAAAATCTTCATATCATCAAGTAACATAAATGAGCTCTTCAAGCAATGTTCTTTCCAGTCATTATCATTTTATCTCAAGATTTTCATGCCAAGTTAAGAGTTATATGTCCATTGAATTATTGAAATCCCGATGAAGGCCCAAGTAATACACTCGAGGTTCACAATTCATTAATCCGTCAATTCTTATTGAGGGTACCCCTTAGGGTACTTAACCAAGGAACACACTAACGAGTCACATGTCGTATAACAGGATTTCCAGTCCAGGCTAAATCCATTAAATAACGTATGCTCACAAGAGCTCGATTAGGGTTACCAGTCCAGGCTAAACCCTAATCATAACGTGTGCTCAAGAGGTATTATATCAAGATTACTCGTTCGGGCTAAATCCTTTATATAACAAAGGTATTGGGATTATTCGTCCGAGCTAAATCCCATCCGCAACAAATGTAGGACATTATTAGTTTCGAAAAGCATATACATTCATTGGAATTCAATATTCAATCGGAACTTAACCCTTTTATTACCATTTCAAGCATGTATAATTTTCCATCATAACATACAAGTAAGGCACATTAATACAAGTAAGGCACATTAACATAAATCACATTACATATAATACAACATTCAATTCACATAATTACATATCCGATTAAGTTATACGAATTTACCTCGACACTTGTTCCCGTAAAAATCTACTAATCTAAAATCTTTTCCTTTCCTCGATCTAACCTCGAGTTTGTGTTTTCTGGATCTATATAAATGAATTTAATCATTAATTTCATACATTTCATACTTTGATGGACTCAATTTACGTCCTAGGCAAAATTACCTTTTTGCCCGTAACCTTTCTAAAAATTTTGATTTTGTCCCTAGGCCCGAAAAATGAAACTTGTACAAATTAATTCCTATTCCAAGCCTAACCAAAGCCCCATTACAAAATTTTTAGCACATGTTTACATAAAATTTTAGAATTTTTCATCAAATTTTATAAGTTTACATTTTATTCCTTAAATAAAGTTTTCATCAAAAATCACTTTGCAAAAGTTGTTTATCTATTAATAATCTTTCATTTTCTACTATAAATTTCTAATTTTCAGCATAATACATCTATGACCCATTTTCATACCTTGATAACTTTTCAAATTAATCCCTCAAATAGAGAGATTAAGCTATCTCGGTCCCCAAAATACCAAAATTACTAAAAATGGGACAAGGGAACTTACCCAATTAGGCCTTGAAAGCTTCTTTTCTCTCTCCTAAGGTTTCCATGTGTTTTTACGGTTGAAGATGACAAAATAAGATGATTTAATTCTATTCACCTTTTTAATTAATCATGTATTTTGGTATTTCCAATTTAGTCTCTTGTCTTTTTCTATAATTCCATGGATGAGTCATCATAAAAAAATCTACTTACTTTTATTAATGGTCTAATTATCATATAAGGACATTAATTTTTGAATTCCATAGCTATTTAATCTTTATAGCTACTAGAATTCAGCTTTCGCATTTTATGCGATTTAGTCCTTCTCGTAATTAGGCATTAAATCGATAAAAATTTCATATCAAATTTTTTACACGTCATTTCTATCATATTACGGGCTATATACACACTTAGTTATGTCAAACATATATATATATCATATTCAACTATATCAATCCATGTATCTATCACATTTGATTATAAGACATTCACCTAAATATCACATTCGGCTATAATAATAGCCTTTATATATATACTTTCAATAAATTCATAAACCTCATTAACGATAAATTCAATTTGACTTAATTGCTTAAAAACTTACCTCGGGTATTAGCTTTTGATAAAAATGATTACTCGACTAGCTTTGACTTCCCTCGATCCAAATCAGCTCTTTTTTATCTTGAGCTTAAATTTTTGCTTTCAAATGGCCGAAACTTCAAAGCCACAAATTTTATTTTCTTTCTCCTTTGTTCGGTTTCCAAGATGAACTACATGCATGTTCTCTTTTTTTTTTATACTTTGTTTTATTAAAACTTCACTTAATAATAATTTACTAGTTTAACCTTAGAAAAAAATAACAAGCTTTATTCTTTTTATGTCCCATACCGTCCATATCAATTGTCTAAGGTTAAATATCATAACAAATACTCCAACTTACAAAAACAAATTCAATTCGGCCCTAAAGATACAAACATGCATGGCTTTCCATTTTATGTTTTATAATACTTATAAAAATAATTATCTCACAAATAACTTTCAAATAAACATATAAAGACATCATGCATTAAGCCATTACCGTCCATATATTTATTAATGATATAATTGCCATTCAAAACCACAATATTCTAAAGACATAACACTTTAACATTTTCATGATAGCATGCTTATTAATCAATTGGTGCAATTTAATCCTTTTTAATAATCAAGCACTCAAATCATCGAATCTAATCACGAAAATTTAGCACACCTAAATTCATACATTCAAAACATAGAAAATGATATTTAAATATTTTTCTGACTCTGATTCGTGGTCCTGAAACCACCGTTCCGATTAGGGTCAAATTCGGGCTGTTACATATGTGGTTCCTAGAGAACGGATTACTTGAGAGTTCTTTCAATCTGAATTCCAAAAGAAATACATTAGTCAACAATTTCTTGATCAGAAACATAGAGAGTTTCTAGAGTTGAAATAAGGTCGGATGACAGCGACAGAGTATGAAAGAGAATTTGTACGATTAAGCAAGTATGCTCAAGAGCATGTATCTACTGAGGAAATAATGTGCAAATGATTTGTTAATAGGTTGAATGAAGATATAAAGCTGTTAGTCAGAATACTTGAATTGATGGAATTTGTAGTACTGGTTGAGAGGGCTTGTAAAGCCGAGGATCTCATCAAAGAAAAGAGAAAGGCCGATTCAGAGGCAAGAGGTTCGAGGAAGAGATCGATGAATAAATCTTATCATCCCTCATCGAAGAAATCTAGAGACTATTTTAACCGATCGACAGCTTTAATGGGATGTCAAAGTAGAGATCATGGAAAGCAATACACTAACCCTAAAGCTCAAGCCACATCGGTATCAAGTGTTGGTGATGTAAAAGATGTTAAACCTGTGTGTCAAAAGTGTGGAAGACGAAATTTTAGAAATTGTTGGGTGAAAAATAATAATAGAACTTGTTACAGTTGTGGTTCACGAGATCACTTTATTAAAGATTGCCAAGAGTTAGCTGAAAAAGATAATGCTCAGAACACGAGGCCGAGTAACACTGTAGCTAGGGGTAGACCACCTAGAAGCGCGAGAAATGTGAATGGTGGTAGAGGTGCGACACGAGACACTACTGTGAGATCAATGCTAGAGCACTTGCACGAGCCTACGTTATTTGCGCTTGCAAAAAAGCGTCATCTCCTAATGTTATTATCGATACTTTTACACTCTATGATTCTAAAGTTATTGCATTGATAGATCCAGGATCAACTCATTCATATGTATGTGTGAATTTAGTATGCAGTAAGACTTTACCTGTAGAGTCTACTGAATTTGTAATTAGAGTATCGAACCCCTTAGGCAAGTGTGTGTTGGTTGATGAAGTGTGTTAGAACTGTCCATTGATAAATCGTAATAATTGCTTTTTGGCTGATTTAATGTTGTTGCCATTAAAGATTATAAGTTAGTGATTGACTACCATCCGAGAAAAGAAAATGTTGTTGCTGATGCATTAAGCTGAAAATCTGCATTTGCTCTACGTGCAATGAATACTCAGTTGGCTATATTTGATGACGGCTCGGTTGTAGCTGAGTTGAAAGTGAGACCATTGTTTTTACAGCAGATTTGTGAAGCTCAGAAAGTTGATAATGAAATGTTAGCAAAATGAGTTCAATGTGATTCGAACCCTGATTCAGAGTTTCAAGTTGATTCAGTTTTTTGTTTAAGATTCA